>NC_079164.1:13341018-13561018 GCF_947568905.1 Ostrea edulis | reverse complement strand
ATCTAACCATCTTTGTACTTTCAGACTAAATACTAGTATCCATTCTATCAACATACAAACATATTAGTATATACTGTACCATCCAATCTCCTGGTTTCCTCTGCTGTTTCTTCTATCCTACCTGTAAACAGATAATGTAAAACAAGTCTGAAGAAACAAGGATTCTGGGATAGCTCAACAATATGTCACAAACTGACATCAAGTTATTCATAGAAAGTTATACATTCTCAGTGTCTATATGTATGATATGATACAGAAATATTGGGATAATTCAGAAATGATTACAGAATTTTAACTTACTCTCAAGGTTGACCACCATTTCCCTTGTCTTCTTATCTTCCTCCACTTGCTTCCTCAGTTCTTCTTCATAATGTAGGTCATGTTCAGGGTCCATCGACTCATAGCGTAGGAAATCTACCTCCTTTTCATATTTGTTTCCATTCACAAGAAAGGCATCCAGATCTGCCATTGTCGATCTAATGGTGGACCAGATAGTGTTAAAGTCTGTGCTGGACATGGATGGATTGCATGAGTGAACACAACGATTCCGGACCCATCGAATTCTCTCGATATTGGCAGAGAGACTCGTGTCACTGGGGTCGGGATAATTGCCCCAATCCTTGGAGAGAGGAGATATGCCAGATATATTCCTCAATAAGATATACAGTAAAGAGATGTCCATATCACGAAAGTTCCCAGTATAACTGCCATGCCGAGGTAATATTAGGTCACGCTGATCTGCTGTCAGTCGAGGAAGATCGAGTTTCTTTAGTTTGATGGTGTGAGGAAATGTGTGCGGTGGGACGTAGAGACGCAGTATGTCTCTGAGTCCATCTGTACAGGGACCCAGTACAGCACGACAAGCTCTGTTAGCATTCGTTGTCTCTGGAGTTGAAGCATAAACAGAACTTGCCATTATGTTCTAATCTGTGGGGGAAATGAAAACACGAATTAGCGTATTGTTTGACATCTATCTATTAACAGAACTTTATTTTAGATTTTAATGTTTTAATTTCCAGTTGTGTGTCTCTGGATCAGGTAAGAATGGTTCAGTGGCTGATCCATGGATCACGTAAACCTACATTGTAGCTGCAATAATGTAGCCCTCTTTGATGTTCTTTTTTTTTTTTTTTTTTTTTTTACACCAGAATAAAAAATAATTGGAGAGGGCTATATTATTGCAGCTAGCCAGCTATGGAAGCCAGGTTTAAGAGATTCTTTGCATGTTATAAAACGGAGTAAGGTTTACCTTATTTAGACATGCACAAAATAAGATATCAAGAGCATAGGAAGTCACCATATTCAACAGCTTGAAAAGACAGTTTCAAATTAATTAATTTCGACATGATATTATTTTAGTACAGAAAACAAACAGAATGATAGAAAAATGGCACTTAGAAAGCGCAAAACGGGAAAAATTGCAGCAAGATCAAATTCAAACATAGAGATCTATTAATTAATGACAGGGTTCCAAATTACTTTTTACCCACTCACAAAGGCGACCATACTTTACTTGTGGGAACCCCAAATTTCCGTTCTCGTACATGTAATTGTCTGATCAACATTTTTCCTTCTCACCCATCCGAGTTTTAATATAATCGAAGTTAAATTTATAGTAATTAAAATACAGTTGAGGTTTTGCCATTTGGCGAGACATTCCTGGGGTATCAAACCTTCCAAAATGTAATACATAAGAGGTTGAACAATGCATGGATCACTTCAAAGAGTACAAAATGAAAGTGTCTCTTTTTACCAAAGTGGAAGGACATTATGGCTCAATGACTGCAAAAAAGGGATGACCAAAGAGGCTAAGCCTGTTCTGGGCCCGAACTCTGTGATACCATAAATATAGAAAAATGTCTAACTTTGACCCATATAAAAAACTACCCACTCGCTTCAAATGCCTAAAAAAAATAAAAAACTAGGTGTGATATGCGTAATTTGCCGGTCTCCCTACATAGATTAATGTTTGAACTACTTGCATACTAAATTTCAAGCCACAGGTTCCTAAAATTTAACAGAGATACAAGTCATCGTTCTCTCGATTTCACCTGTGTATTTTTACTAGGACATTTACCGGTCCAAATCAGCGGGTGGTTTCGTGTCTATGACAGAAGTCAAATTCAGACTAGTGGGGAAGATTTTGAACCTATCAATTAAACAATGACATTTTTCAAAACAAACAGTACAGCAAACACAACATGAGCATTTATTTCAGACAATATCGAACATGCGATTATATTCCAATTACTTTTTCTTTTCTTTTTCATTCCACCAAACACTTTGAATAATTTTTGTAACAACTTCCTTTTTATCTAATAGTATACTGTTTTCTGTATATTCATATTCTGAAAAATATGTCCATTCACAAAAATACGATGCGTATGTGATAAAAAAATAAACTGAAAAAAGTTAGATTTCTGTGCGATTTACTAATAGTAAGTCATTTCACCCCTTTTGGGTCTCTAGGTGTTTTACAAAATGAGGTGACACATGCGCTGAAGTCATTGTTTATCATGGAGACGAATTTGACAGCAAAAGGATGTAGTGTTTGATATGACGACAATTATCGTTTCTCTAGTGTGGTATACGCAAGTTCTGAGATATCAGCTCTTCTGTGATGGAGGTTATGTTCAGTATTCTGTATAATGCTTCGGTGGGTACAAGATGTATACATATATTATAGTCTAGCTATGTAAATAAGAATAAAAGTTAAGAAAGTGTAAATTTCGTTTATATCAGCTGTTGGCATACATTAAACTGACCATATGAAGAATATTTGTTTGAATTAAGCCATTGAATTAAATCTGAATTTATCTTTTATATCCTCTTTTAAGTGCATCATATTATATACTTTTATAGGTAAGATGTACAATGGATATATAATCACTCATGCCAACCATTCATACTCCACTCATACATTTCAAAATTAACTGAAATTATACCCCAAAAAAATAATTATTGAGGTTGCTATAATAGTATTAAAAAAAATAAAAAATTTATACAGGAAATGCAATAAAAAATATACTACTCAGTGGGTTCAAATATATTGTTCCACAAATTCCATTGTTTTTCAAAAGATAATTGATTGGAATTGTAAATAGATATACACCTTTCAATACTGTATTTTATTTTCAAATGGTTCAAAAGACCTAAAATGTGTAGTGTTTTACCTTGTAGTGAGGTATTGAAAATATACTGTTTAGTATACAAAATAATAAAGTTAATTTTCATGTTGTCTTTAGTAAGTGGTAATTCTCCTAAAATTATATTTTTAAAATTAAAACCAATCCTTTTTGAAGTAGTCCTGTAAATATGCAAACTTAAAGCTCTCCAAAGATCCAATACCTCATTACAACTCACAAACATATGTTGAATAGTTCTGTTTCTTTTTTACACAAGTTACAAACATCTGATGTTTTGATTTGAATTTTTTTGAGATAGTAGCCGACAGGAAGAATTCTGTGAAGAAGTCGATACTGTAGCCACTGTACAGAGGAATCTGATGTAGTTTTAAAACAAACTTTGAAAACATCCTTTATGCATATATCATTGACACCACGGGGAGATAACTCTACATTCCACTTTGGTATTGAAGTAGGAGTTACCTTGTTTGTGTTTATACAATTATAAATAATATTTGTACATCTGACATTTGGCAGAATATTTTCAAAATAAAATGGTAAATAAGGAAGACAAATTTTCCACATACAGGTCCTCTCAATTTTCAAAATCTTGAAGCATTTTGACAGAGCACAAATAACACTATTATATTGCATCACATCTATATCAGGGATATGAAACTTCTGTTCAAACATAGATTTTGATAAGAAAGTATAATCATCAGACAAAAAATCTCCAACAATTTTAACACCTTGTTGGTACCAATTCTTTATAAAAATACATTTAACACCAATGTTTATGTTTGAATTATACCATACTGGAATAGTGAATGTTTTATTTTTCATATTCTTATCTTGATCTATTTTCTTCATAACATGCTGCCATGAGCTAAAAACATCATTCCAAAAAATATTATTTTTGTTCATTAGAACATTTGAAATATATAAATCTCCAAAATCCAAAAGGTTTTTCACAACAGCATTTCCATTAATGGCAAAAAATATATCTAACCAAGGTTTATCATTAGTAGTTACCAGTCTTTTCATCCAAGAACATTTAAGTGATTTGATAAAGTTATCAATGTTCACCATCTTTAAACCCCCAGAGAGATAGATGGTCCAGGGTAACTACAGATCTTTTTACCTTGTCACACTTTGATTTCCATATAAATTCAAAAATGTCTTTACACAACAAAGAAATTTTTTCTGTATTGGGAGTAGGAAGAGAAATGAATATATGGTTAAATTTAGGTAAAATAAGAGTTTTTCACAACAGTGACTCAACCAATGGGGGTCAAAATTCTTCGTTTCCATTGTTGAATCATAGACTTGATCTTTGGTAGAACTATGTCATAATTTATTTCAGTGATAGATTCTAAATTTACTGAGTATTGAATACCAAGTAAAGAAAAACTTGTTGATCCCCAATCTAGCTTCCATCTTGGATGGTGAAAGACTTGGTTTGAATTTTTTTTTTAGATCCAATCCAAATAATTTTTGTTTTAGAACTGTTTATATTTAACCCAGATAATTTTGAAAAGAAAACTAAAGTATCTAGAGCTGCAAACAATGATGTTGGTGAACCGTCAAGGGCAAGCGAAGTATCGTCGGCATATTGAGAAATGTTATGCTCTTTTTGAGAGATGGTGATACCTTTTATGTCTTTATTTTGCTTCACAAGGATGGCAAGGATCTCAGCACAAAGAAGAAACAAGTACGGAGCAATGGGATCTCCCTGTCTACAATCTCTTTGAATATGAATTTGGTCAGATAAATGCCCATATTGTAGAACTGATGCTTTGAAGTTTGTGTTCAAAATTTTAATCCATTCAACAATTTTTTTTCCAAAACCAAAGCAATTCAATACTTTATACATAAAACACCATGATACTGAATCAAATGCTTTTTCAAAATCAACTAGCACTAGGAGACCTGGTATGTTGTTGGATTCAGTATAAGACATTACATCATAAATAAATCTTGTATTTTCACCTATATATCTACCTTTCATAAAACCAGACTACTGTACAGTGTATCTGAAATAATTACATCTAATGAAGATTTCATCCTGTTGCTTAAACATCCAGATATTAGTTTATATAAGACATTCAACAGAGCTATTGGACGCCAGTTTTTTAAATATTGTCTAGGTTTATCACCTTAGGGTATACATGAAATAATACCAAGTCTTTGCGAAATTGGCAGTTCTTTGTTTTTGAAAATACAATTGATTGCTTTTACAATATAACATTTTAAGTCTTTCCAAAAGAATTTAAAAAACTCAGCAGTGAAACCATCGCTACCTGGTGATTTATTATTTTTCATATTTTTTAGGACATGGAAAACTTCACTCTCTACAATATCATTTTCAAGGGCGTTTATTGATTTTGCATCAAGTTTTTTAATTTCAGAATGATCAATGATATCATTAAGATCGAAGTCAATAAGTTCCGAGTCTCTATTTGCATATAGATTTTTATAAAAGGTTTGAACTTTGTTTAAAATTTCAAACTGATCATAAACAGTACATTGTCCTTCAATATCTACCCTTTTAATAACTTTATTAATGTAGTTGCGTGATTCTAAGTTACAAAAATATTCCGTTGGTTTTTCACCCTCTTCCACCCATCTAGCACGTGACCTTATTAAATGACCTTGCATTTTTTCATTTCTCAATTTCTCAAGAGAGAGCTTTTTCTCTTCAAAAACATCAGTATCAGTCCTGTTTTCTGATTCAAACCTTTCAATTTTTTCAACTAGGGATTTCTCAAGTTGGTCTCTATTGAGCTATTTTATTATTAAATAATCATAAACTTACTAAAATTGTGTGTCCCAGCAGTTTGCGTGGTTGCATGATGTCTGATAATCATCCTTTAGGCATTATATGAAGGCAGGGATAAGAATTTGTACCCACCGCGCACATAGAACTTTCCTTGAACTAATCATGCTCCTACCGGATGTACTTAATATGCATGTTTTGGGGCATGCGCCATACGTAAATAGATGAGAAAATATCAACATCCGGTGTATTTTTAGAAGCGGAAGCACGTGTATGTAAATTTTCAGTAAATGATGTCTTGGCGATTTCTACCTTCCCTGAGCTGAGTCGGGTACCTGTAAAGTGCGAAACGAAATCGAAACGAAACGAAATCTACCGAAACGAAACGAAATCTACCGAAACGAAACCCACCGAAACGAAACCTACTGAAACGAAACGAAACAGATTGTATAATCGAACTCTTTTAATTATAATAATTAAAAATGGTATCTCAGACCCCTGTTAAAGTTTACACATATAAATAAAATTCGCCTCCCCTTTAATGTAGGCTTTCGGCTTGACTGATACAAAGTTTTAAAAGTTGGAAAGCACAAAGCACATAAATACCATGTGCAATTAGCTTCGGATCCATAAATTTCAGAACGGGAGGTTACAGTCTCACAGGTCAGAGTCTGGGGAAACACACTAAACGAGGGATGGGGACGTCGGCGTTGGATCCGCTTTTGGGCATAAATACATGTTTCAGTATTTTTGTTCTAAAGACAAATATATCTATACATGTGGATATTGTGTATTTGTATGTAGTATATCAAACGGTGGATTCTGAATTTGTCCTCCCGTTCTCTTTGTGATTTCTGCTAAAAATTCCCTTGTTCATAAGACTTTTCAGTTTACAAAATGCCGACCTCCTCCTAATATTATTGCATTAAAAAAATTCCATTTTCCGTCCCGTTTTCAATTCCCCGTCTTAGCAACACCCCAAATGTCAATCTCTCACCAGAGGGCGTATTACGCTACACTACAACGATAACTCTGGGTAGAGATTGCCCAAATGTATAGAGTTTTTCCATTATTGAAAGTACTCGCACCTCAGCAGTTAGAGATAAAATAAGAGGTTAAGAGCTCTTCCTGCTTTCAATTTTCTCAGACACCAGCTTCTTCAAACAATGTATCTATGCCCAAAGGCGGATCCAACGTCGGCGACCCCACCCCTCGTATAGTGTGTTTCCCCAGATCTCTGAGACTGTAACCCTCGGTTCTGAAATGTATGAATCCGAAACTAATTGTACATGGCATCTAATCAACTACGGATATGTACTTTGTGCTCACTCCCCCCTTTCCAACTTTTAAAACTTTGTAACAGTCAAGCCGAAAGCCTACATCAAAGGGGAGGCGAATTTTATTTATATGTGGTAACTTTCACAGGGGCCTAAGATACCATTTTTAATTATTATAATTAAAAGAGTTCGGTTATACAATCTGTTTCGTTTCGTTTCGGTAGGTTTCGTTTCGTTTCGGTGGGTTTCGTTTCGTTAGATTTCGTTTCGATTTCGTTTCGCACTTTACAGGTACCCAGCTGAGTCTAGTAAGGCTACGTACATGGCGCAAGGTAGAGCTGGAAATGAAAATTTTCATTATCCACCTCAAGAAGAAAATTCATATATGAAATTAAAAATAGAAGAATGTATGCTCAGTGGGGGCGCTAGGTGCCAAACGAATGAAAGAATCATTTTGACCTTACAGCAAATTTTGATTTCCGTTGTTACGGAATCTGATGTCTCAATATACAGGCAATTGGCAAAATAATCTCTTCAGGATTATAATTTTCCCCCTCTTCAGTCAAGAGCTTGTAGTCTTTGTACAAAATATTGTATGGAGAGGGCTGGATAAAACACCCTTAGCTTAGCACATCAGATTTTTAAATTTTGATATACATGTAAATGAAAGCAAGTGGGCAATAAACATTGTTGACTGTGGTGTAGGGGCAATTAAGTAAAACAGTTCAGACAGGCACTGCCCCATCTGCCAGAACAAGTCATTATTGAATCTTGACGAAGATAACTGATGATTTTCTTTTATTTTATGGAGGTTTGTATAGAAACGGGAACTAAAATCAAGTGTATTCCCTAAATTTGAAAACTTTAGAGATAAGAATGCATATTTGAATCAAATTCTCTTTGAAATATCATTTCAAAAGCCGAGAAAAATCTAACGAAAAAATACGTTTAATAATGAAAACAATCAACCGGAAGTAGTATTTTTCTCAAAATTTGTTGTAAGGAAATATGATTTACCCAGAAAATGAGGAAAAAACTCTGAATCGGACTTGCTGCAACTTAATCGTCAGAGGAAATTCAAGCTACTTACAAAAATCGAAGATTCAAATCAAAATATCCTAATAACAATTATTAGTTTAATCACCGAGTTGGGAGTATATCAATCTTTTCAATCACAACCAGTCGAAAATAAAAAAAAAATCATTAAAAATTCATTTCTTGATCAATTTCTATAATTTTTTTCCCCAACGAACCGCTTATTTATATTCTCTCAATTTCTGATCAGTGCGCATGTGCAAAGGGAAAATCCCGTCTGAAAATAGAAATGCGCATACCTGATAGGGTCGTATCAATAATACGACCCGTTTCAATGTTGCGACGTCATAGGCCACCTAATTTGCATTAATTATTCATAGTTACAAGGAGCAAGGAAAGTTCTATGTGCCGCGTGTGGACGATAGTATGTTTTGCGTCCCACTGTGCATAAGAGTTCCACAAAGGGAAAGAACTGTTGGGCAACTAGGAAGTTGTGTATTGAGTGGTTTCAAATTCAATTGTATTTCCTTGCAGAAAAATCATTCATGAATTGATTTATGCAAGTTTCCGATTGACGTACATCAAATGTAAGCTGAAATAAATTCAAACTGAAGCGCGACTGATTTCCCCCATAATTTATGAAGGCTTGGACAAAAACGAGGGGGATGGGAAAGACCGAATATAAATAACCCCCTCGTTTCCACAAAAATAATTAAGTTTACCCGAGTTATAAACAGATAAACTTGACAACATTGTAAAGCTGAAAACTTTTGAAAACGCAAAAAAGTCTGAGGAAGCTTTTGTTAAAGTCAGACGCCGCATAAACTCCATGAATCTTAGTATTAGTAATAGTGACTATTAGAATACCAGACTAAGTTCATACTAGTAAGAAATCAAACCGAAAGTAGAAATCGTATTTCGATCTTTTCATTCATAATCATTGATATACTTACCTGATCGTGTCGTTTTGGAAAATTGTACATCGTTTTGTCATAAACAGTCAGTGCCTTGCGTTTGTCCCAAAGTTCTAATCGACAAGACAGCTTCAACTTCCTCGTCTAATCAATCTGACTAAAGTACAGACGTGGACCCTATATATATAATAATATAGGTCTGTACTTTAGTCAGACTAAAGTACAGACGTGGACCCTATATATATAATAATATAGGTCTGTACTTTAGTCAGATTGCAGCTAAATAACGCCCAGCCGGCTCGTAGATTTACCCCAAAACACCCAAAAATACCCCAAAATACCCAAAAAATACAATGAAAAGACTCCAAAACACAATTTAAGGTAAAATATTGGTTAAAACTATGTTATTTACGCAGAAAACTGAACAATTTCGCCGTATATTATTTGAAATCGTATCAATATAAATAAAAGAGTTATTTAAAGATCGATAACTCGGTTAATTTTCCCTGCTCATCGGAGTCACATGACATATAAATGTATATTTTATATTAAAATAAAATCTAAAAAAAAAAAAAAAAAAAAAACAAACAAAAAAGGAAAAAAATTAGATTTTAACTGATATTTAAAAAAAAAATTGAAAATTCATATTTAATCAATGATCGATAGGATAAATTATTACATCAAAGGAAAGCAATTAAACTTTAATTACTGGAGACCATTGCAAAGCAGATATGAGTAGATTGTAAAATAAACATAATTCGAAAGTAAAGAAGACTCATGATTGTGCAATCGGCGGCATCAAATAATTTACTGTTTTGATCATTTAACGAAATATTCATATTGTTTGTTTTACACCAAATGCTATTGGTTAAATTATTTATTGGTTAAACTTTTTTACTAAAAAATTCAATTTTTCTTTAATATATGAACGATATTGGTTGTTTACTGTGCTGTTCTATGATATTTTTGGGTGTTTTGGGGTATTTTTTGGGTGTTTTGGGGTAAATCTATGTTCCCGCGCCCAGCTATTTCCACGGGTGTGTGTAAAAGTAGTTCGGACAGAGGGTCGATGTAATGTCCTGATAAGTGTAATGTCCTAGTTGACCTGATGGGCAATAATTCTATCTACACTAAAGCATGTTTTTAAAATAATATGTTTTACGGCGTGACCGTGTTTGAGGGCGAAGCAAAAAAGTTTTGGCATTAGTATCTATATCCAAAACAGGACAAAAAGAACCCGAAGTTAACACGCGGACGGAGCTGTATCAAAGCATCCTAATTTTGGACATTTGATCCGCCTATATATTGAACACGGGGAATATAACGCAATTGATGTTGTAGCAGGTCTGGTGTTCGTATAGTCTGTACTTCGCGTTGTGTTTGTTTTATTTTATGTTGATAGTGGCGACTTCGAAACGACCCAACTACACTATGATTTTAAACTTGAAAATAAATGAAAATAAGAGAAATAACACTTTACGAATTTATTACCAGTATGAATGTGACACAGACAAACTCCTAAAGCCTAGAACTTAGCCTAGAAACTATCAAGAAATCTCCCAACCCAAAGGTAATATAATAATTTAGTAAGTAAAAAGGGCAAAGTAGACGAACAAAACGTAATACCAAAATAGGAATAATGGAAGGAGAAGAGTAGCTAGCAAGGCCAGCTGTCTCGCTTCCACGAATAGTAAGCTGCATGGCTTTATATAGCAAATTAGACAATAGAAACTGTCATTAAAGTTATTGGCTAAAAGATAAAGTGGACGTGGTCAAATACAACGGGTGAATAATTTACATCGGGATCGAAATTCAGAAATAAAAGTAAAAGTAAAACCCAAACTACCACAATGTAAACAGTTCATTGTGACGTCATATTCAGCGTCGTTATTTAGCAAATTTACAAACATAGCGTTTGAACCACAACAAAAAACATGGCGTTAAACGTGGAGTGATTATATATGATTAAGAAAATAAGATTTACATGCTTTTATGGATTTTATGTAACATCTCAGAACGACGTGAACTAGGGTAGACGAGATTCAAAATGGAGGAATACATGTCCACGCGCTAATATTCGAATCGACGCCATTGGTACCAAAATTTTCAAGTTCCATAGGTATGGTTTAATTTTTCATTATTTTCCTATATTTTCCTTTTAAACATGGATATGCGTGTTACCTATAGGGAGAGCTCCGCTCTCACGGCCCTTCGGGCCGTCAGAGGGCTTCGCCCTCTATGATATCTTAAAATTGGTTCTAATTAAATATACGTTTATCTTTCATAAAATAAAAAGTATATGAGTTTTAATGCATAATAATTCATTATTTTCAAACCCCCTGATATTTAGTGTAATGTCCTAATGAGATGATAAATTCTTACAATGATTTATGCACCCAATTTAATTTTATTTATGAGTTGGTATATATCTTAAGATATTCGACTTATTTTTGAGACATGATATCGGAATGACCTGATATGACACGGTAGAGCGTTATAGAGTAATGTCCTAATGTGCAATTTTCATTGTAACAAAGCTTCCTTTGATGATGTTTGTTTTCATTCTTTATATACATGTATTATAAAAGAAAAAAAGTACAAAAAGATTTTATCATTTTATCGCATTATAGCTAATGCGGGTATTCTAATGACTTGATGATTAGTGTAATGAAGTACTTTATCAATCTGATCTGTAACGTTACTTGTGTATAGTTAGTGTAATGAAGTACTTTATCAATCTGATCTGTAACGTTACTTGTATATAATTAGTGTAATGAAGTACTTTATCAATCTGATCTGTTACGTTACTTGTATATAATTAGTGTAATGAAGTACTTTATCAATCGGATCTGTAACGTTACTTGTATATAATTAGTGTAATGAAGTACTTTATCAATCGGATCTGTAACGTTACTTGTATATAATTAGTGTAATGAAGTACTTTGTCAATCTGATCTGTAATGTTACGTGTGTAGCGGTCAGCCGGGTTCGATCGCCGGTGGCCAGATAGCTCAGTTGTTAGAACACCTGACTAGAGAATCAGGGGGCCCGGGTTCGAATCCCGGTCTGGTCCGTTGCATTTTCTCCCTTCCTGTTACACGTGTTTATAATTAGAGTAATGAAATACTTTATCAATCTGATCTGTAACGTTACTTGTATATAATTAGTGTAATGAAATACTTTATCAATCTGATCTGTAACGTTACTTGTATATAATTAGTGTTATGAAGTACTTTATCAATCTGATCTCTAACGTTACTTTTATATAATTAGTGTAATGAAGTACTTTATCAATCTGATCTGTAATGTTACTTGTATATAATTAGTGTAATGAAGTTCTTTATCAATCTGATCTGTAATATTACTTGTGTATAATTAATGTACTGAAATACTTTATTAATCTGATCTCTAACGTTACTTTTATATAATTAGTGTAATGAAGTACTTTATCAATCTGATCTGTAACGTTACTTGTATATAATCAGTGTAATTAAGTACTTTATCAATCTGATCTGTAATGTTACATGTAGTACTTGTATATAATTAGTGTAATGAAGAGTACTTTGTCAATCTGATCTGTAACGTTACTTGTATATAATTAGTGTAATGAAGTACTTTATCAATCTGATCTGTAATGTTACATGTACTTGTATATAATTAGTGTAATGAAGTACTATGTCAATCTGAGCTGTAATGTTATTTGTATATAATTATTATAATGAAGTACTTCATCAATCTGATCTGTAACGTTACTTGTATATAATTAGAGTAATGAAGTACTTTATCAATCTAATCTGTAACGTTACTTGTGTATAGGTAGTGTAATGAAGTACTTTATCAATCTGATCTGTAATGTTACATGTACTTGTAAATAATTAGTGTAATGAAGAGTACTTTGTCAATCTGATCTATAACGTTACTTGTATATAATTAATGTAATGAAGTACTTTATCAATCTGATCTGTTACGTTACTTGAATATAATTAATGTAATGAAGTACTTTATCAATCTGATCTGAAATGTTACTTGTGTATAATTAGTGTAATGAAGTACTTTGTCAATCTGATCTGTAACGTTACTTGTATAAAATTAGTGTAATGAAGAGTACTTTGTCAATCTGATCTGTAATGTTACTTGTATATGATTAGTATAATGAAGTACTTTATCAATCTGATCTGTAACGTTACTTGTATAAAATTAGTGTAATGAAGAGTACTTTATCAATCTGATCTGTAATGTTACTTGTATATGATTAGTATAATGAAGTACTTTATCAATCTGATCTGTAACGTTACTTGTATATAATTAGTGTAATGAAGTACTTTATCAATATGATCTGTAACGTTACTTGTATATAATTAATGTAGTGAAGTACTTTATTAATCTGATCTGTAATGTTACTTGTATATAATTAGTGTAATGAAGTACTTTATCAATCTGATCTGTAATGTTACTTGTATATGATTAGTATAATGAAGTACTTTATCAATCTGATCTGTAACGTTACTTGTATATAATTAATGTAGTGAAGTACTTTATCAATCTGATCTGAAATTTTACTTGTGTATAATTAGTGTAATGAAGTACTTTGTCAATCTGATCTGTAACATTACTTGTATAAAATTAGTGTAATGAAGAGTACTTTGTCAGTCTGATCTGTAACGTTACTTGTATATAATTAGTGTAATGAAGTACTTTATCAATCTGATTTGTAATGTAACATGTGTATAATTAGTGTTATGAAGTACTTTATCAATCTGATCTGTAACATTACTTGTATATAATTAATGTAATGAAATACTTTATCAATCTGATCTGTAATGTTACTTGTATATAATTAGTGTAATGAAGTACTTTATTAATCTGATCTGTAACGTTACTTGTATATAATTAGTGTTATGAAGTACTTTATCAATCTGATCTGTAACGTTACTTGTATATAATTAGTGCAATGAAATACTTTATCAATCTGATCTGTAACGTTATGTGTATGTAATTAGTGTAATGAAGTACTTTGTCAATCTGATCTGTAACGTTACTTGTATATAATTAGTGTAATGAAGTACTTTATCAATCTAATCTGTAACATTACTTGTGTATAACTAATGGAGTGAAGTACTTTATCAATCTGATCTTTAATGTTACTTATAGATATTTAGTGTAATAAAGTACTTTATCAATCTGATCTGTAACGTTACTTATAAATAATTAGTGTAATGAAGTACTTTATCAATCTGATCTGTAATGTTACCTATATATAATTAGTGTAATAAAGTACTTTATCAATATGATCTGTAATGTTACTTGTATATAATTAATGTAGTGAAGTACTTTATCAATATGATCTGTAACGTTACTTGTATATAATTAATGTAGTGAAGTACTTTATTAATCTGATCTGTAATGTTACTTGTATATAATTAATGTACTGAAGTACTTTATCAATCTGATCTGTAATGTTGCTTGTATATGATTAGTATAATGAAGTACTTTATCAATCTGATCTGTAACGTTACTTGTATATAATTAGTGTAATGAAGTACTTTATCAATCTGATCTGTAATGTTACCTATATATAATTAGTGTAATAAAGTACTTTATTAATCTGATCTGTAATGTTACTTGTATATAATTAGTGTAATGAAGTACTTTGTCAATCTGATCTGTAATGTTACGTGTGTAGCGGTCAGCCGGGTTCGATCGCCGGTGGCCAGATAGCTCAGTTGTTAGAACACCTGACTAGAGAATCAGGGGGCCCGGGTTCGAATCCCGGTCTGGTCCGTTGCATTTTCTCCCTTCCTGTTACACGTGTTTATAATTAGAGTAATGAAATACTTTATCAATCTGATCTGTAACGTTACTTGTATATAATTAGTGTAATGAAATACTTTATCAATCTGATCTGTAACGTTACTTGTATATAATTAGTGTTATGAAGTACTTTATCAATCTGATCTCTAACGTTACTTTTATATAATTAGTGTAATGAAGTACTTTATCAATCTGATCTGTAACGTTACTTGTATATAATTAGTGTAATGAAGTACTTTATCAATCTGATCTGTTACGTTACTTGAATATAATTAATGTAATGAAGTACTTTATCAATCTGATCTGAAATGTTACTTGTGTATAATTAGTGTAATGAAGTACTTTGTCAATCTGATCTGTAACGTTACTTGTATAAAATTAGTGTAATGAAGAGTACTTTGTCAATCTGATCTGTAATGTTACTTGTATATGATTAGTATAATGAAGTACTTTATCAATCTGATCTGTAACGTTACTTGTATATAATTAGTGTAATGAAGTACTTTATCAATATGATCTGTAACGTTACTTGTATATAATTAATGTAGTGAAGTACTTTATTAATCTGATATGTAATGTTACTTGTATATAATTAGTGTAATGAAGTACTTTATCAATCTGATCTGTAATGTTACTTGTATATGATTAGTGTAATGAAGTACTTTATCAATCTGATCTGTAACGTTACTTGTATATAATTAGTGTAATGAAGTACTTTATCAATCTGATCTGTTACGTTACTTGAATATAATTAATGTAATGAAGTACTTTATCAATCTGATCTGAAATGTTACTTGTGTATAATTAGTGTAATGAAGTACTTTGTCAATCTGATCTGTAACGTTACTTGTATAAAATTAGTGTAATGAAGAGTACTTTGTCAATCTGATCTGTAACGTTACTTGTATATAATTAGTGTAATGAAGTACTTTATCAATCTGATTTGTAATGTAACATGTGTATAATTAGTGTTATGAAGTACTTTATCAATCTGATCTGGAACATTACTTGTATATAATTAATGTAATGAAATACTTTATCAATCTGATCTGTAATGTTACTTGTATATAATTAGTGTAATGAAGTACTTTATAAATCTGATCTGTAACGTTACTTGTATATAATTAGTGTTATGAAGTACTTTATCAATCTGATCTGTAACGTTACTTGTATATAATTAGTGCAATGAAATACTTTATCAATCTGATCTGTAACGTTATGTGTATGTAATTAGTGTAATGAAGTACTTTGTCAATCTGATCTGTAACGTTACTTCTATATAATTAGTGTAATGAAGTACTTTGTCAATCTGATCTGTAATGTTACATGTAGTATTTGTATATAATTAGTGTAATGAAGAGTACTTTGTCAATCTGATCTGTAACGTTACTTGTCTATAATTAATCTAATGAAGTACTTTATCAATCTGATCTGTAATGTTACATGTACTTGTATATAATTAGTGTAATGAAGTACTATGTCAATCTGAGCTGTAATGTTATTTGTATATAATTAGTATAATGAAGTACTTTATCAATCTGATCTGTAACGTTACTTGTATATAATTAGTGTAATGAAGTACTTTATCAATCTAATCTGTAACGTTACTTGTGTATAGGTAGTGTAATGAAGTACTTTATCAATCTGATCTGTAATGTTACATGTACTTGTAAATAATTAGTGTAATGAAGAGTACTTTGTCAATCTGATCTATAACGTTACTTGTATATAATTAATGTAGTGAAGTACTTTATCAATCTGATCTGTAATGTTACATGTACTTGTAAATAATTAGTGTAATGAAGAGTACTTTGTCAATCTGATCTGTAACGTTACTTGTATATAATTAGTGTAATGAAGTACTTTATCAATCTGATCTGTAATATTTCCTGTATATAATTAGTGTAATGAAGTACTTTATCAATATGATCTGTAACGTTACTTGTATATAATTAACGTAGTGAAGTACTTTATCAATCTGATCTGTAATGTTACTTGTATATAATTAGTGTAATGAAGTACTTTATCAATCTGATCTGTAATGTTACTTGTATATGATTAGTATAATGAAGTACTTTGTCAATCTGATCTGTAACGTTACTTGTATAAAATTAGTGTAATGAAGAGTACTTTGTCAATCTGATCTGTAACGTTACTTGTATATAATTAGTGTAATGAAGTACTTTATCAATCTGATTTGTAATGTAACATGTGTATAATTAGTGTAATGAAGTACTTTATCAATCTGATCTGTAACATTACTTGTATATAATTAATGTAATGAAATACTTTTTCAATCTGATCTGTAATGTTACTTGTATATAATTAGTGTAATGAAGTACTTTATTAATCTGATCTGTAACGTTACTTGTATATAATTAGTGTAATGAAGTACTTTATCAATCTGATCTTTAACGTTACTTGTATATAATTAGTGCAATGAAATACTTTATCAATCTGATCTGTAACGTTATGTGTATGTAATTAGTGTAATGAAGTACTTTATCAATCTGATCTGTAACGTTACTTGTATATAATTAGTGTAATGAAGTTCTTTATCAATCTGATCTGTAACGTTACTTGTATATAATTAATGTAATGAAGTACTTTATCAATCTGATCTGTAATGTTACATGTAGTACTTGTATATAATTAGTGTAATGAAGAGTACTTTGTCAATCTGATTTGTAACGTTACTTGTCTATAATTAATGTAATGAAGTACTTTATCAATCTGATCTGTAATGTTACATGTACTTGTATATAATTAGTGTAATGAAGTACTATGTCAATCTCAGCTGTAATGTTATTTGTATATAATTAGTATAATGAAGTACTTTATCAATCTGATCTGTAACATTACTTGTATATAATTAGTGTAATGAAGTACTTTATCAATCTAATCTGTAACGTTACTTGTGTATAGGTAGTGTAATGAAGTACTTTATCAATCTGATCTGTAATGTTACATGTACTTGTAAATAATTAGTGTAATGAAGAGTACTTTGTCAATCTGATCTATAACGTTACTTGTATATAATTAATGTAGTGAAGTACTTTATCAATCTGATCTGTAATGTTACATGTACTTGTAAATAATTAGTGTAATGAAGAGTACTTTGTCAATCTGATCTGTAACGTTACTTGTATATAATTAGTGTAATGAAGTACTTTATCAATCTGATCTGTAATGGTACATGTACTTGTATATAATTAGTGTAATGAAATACTTTATCAATCTGATCTGTAACGTTACTTTTATATAATTAGTGTAATGAAGTACTTTATCAATATGATCTGTAACGTTACTTGTATATAATCAGTGTAATTAAGTACTTTATCAATCTGATCTGTAATGTTACATGTACTTGTATATAATTAGTGTAATGAAGTACTTTATCAATCTGATCTGTAACGTTACTTGTGTATAATTAGTGTAATGAAGTACTTTATAAATCTGAACTGTAATGTTACTTGTACTTGTATATAATTAGTGTAATGAAGTACTTTATCAATCTGATCTGTAACGTTACTTCTATATAATTAGTGTAATGAAGAGTACTTTGTCAATCTGATCTGTAACGTTGCTTGTGTATAATTAATGTAATGAAGTACTTTATCAATCTGATCTGTAACGTTACTTGCATATAATTAGTGTAATGAAGTACTTTATCAATCTTATCTGTAATGTTACTTGTATATAATTAGTGTAATGAAGTACTTTATCAATCTGATCTGTAACGTTACTTGTGTATAATTAGTGTAATGAAGTACTTTATAAATCTGAACTGTAATGTTACTTGTACTTGTATATAATTAGTGTAATGAAGTACTTTATCAATCTGATCTGTAACGTTACTTCTATATAATTAGTGTAATGAAGAGTACTTTGTCAATCTGATCTGTAACGTTGCTTGTGTATAATTAATGTAATGAAGTACTTTATCAATCTGATCTGTAATGTTACTTGTATATAATTAGTGTAATGAAGGACTTTATCAATCTGATCTGTAACGTTACTTGTATATAATTAGTGTAATGAAGTACTTTATCAATCTGATCTGTAACGTTACTTGTATATAATTAGTGTAATGAAGTACTTTATCAATCTGATCTGTAACGTTACTTATATATAATTAGTGTAATGAAGTACTTTATCAATCTGATCTGTAATATTACCTGTATATAATTAGTGTAATGAAGTACTTTATCAATATGATCTGTAACGTTACTTGTATATAATTAACGTAGTGAAGTACTTTATCAATCTGATCTGTAATGTTACTTGTATATAATTAGTGTAATGAAGTACTTTATCAATCTGATCTGTAATGTTACTTGTATATGATTAGTATAATGAAGTGCTTTATCAATCTGATCTGTAATGTTACTTGTATATAATTTGTGTAATGAAGTACTTTATCAATCTGATCTGTTACGTTACTTGAATATAATTAGTGTAATGAAGTACTTTATCAATCTGATCTGTAATGTTACTTGTGTATAATTAGTGTAATGAAGTACTTTATCAATCTGATCTGTAATGTTACTTGTATATGATTAGTATAATGAAGTACTTTGTCAATCTGATCTGTAACGCTACTTGTATATAATTAGTGTAATGAAGAGTACTTTGTCAATCTGATTTGTAACGTTACTTGTATATAATTAGTGTAATAAAGTACTTTATCAATCTGATCTGTAACGTTACTTGTATATAATTAGTGTAATAAAGTACTTTGTCAATCTAATCTGTAACGTTACTTGTATATAATTAGTGTAATGAAGTACTTTATCAATCTGATCTGCAATGTTACTTGTATATAATTAGTGTAATGAAGTACTTTATTATTGATCTGTAATGTTACTTGTATATAATTAGTGTAATGAAGTACTTTATCAATCTGATCTGTAATGTTACTTGTATATAATTAGTGTAATGAAGTACTTTATCAATCTGATCTGCAATGTTACTTGTTTATAATTAGTATAATGAAGTACTTTATCAATCTGATCTCTAACGTTACTTGTATATAATTAGTGTAATGAAGTACTTTATCTATCTGATCTGTAACGTTACGTGTGTATATTTTTGTAGTAATATTTTGTTGGAATGACTTATTGGTTACATTTGATATGTTGTAAAACATAATTACCAAATGTTGCTTATACGAGTGTTATGAAGAGTTTTCTTCTTTTTCAGATTTAATATCAATTTTCAATTTTTATTAAAGATATTACATAGATGCTATAAATCAAGATGGTAATCTATCTGATATAGAATCACTATTTAAAGAGGTTGAAGACTGGGGGGTCTACTATCACCCTATATATATTTAATATGCATGCAGAAATATTAGTTATTCAAATTAGAATGATTACAAATTTTAAAGACATTACTGAGAATAATGTATAGAAAAAAGGTTCTCACAATTGGCTGATGATACATCACTTATGAAGAGTCTCTCGAATTACCGACAGTTCGGGTCCGCGACGTTTCGGGTGCACGACTGTTCGGCACCTGATGCGATGATTCGGGAGTTCGGTGACGACAGTTCGGGAGTTAATTATTGAAATTATTAAAAAAGTAAGAGTTCACGTACTTAGAGGGATGCACAACGGTTCGGGAGTAGCCATATGTCGCGCACCCGAACTGTTGATAGGTCTAATTCACTTAAAGTAACAAAATACATAAATTTTTCTTTTGGTTTTGTTATAATACAGCAGACATATCTTGTTATTCAATGCATCATAGGAATGTCGTGCTATGAAAGTTGCCGACATAAAGGGATAAATGTTTACCGTTATCAGCAGACAGTGATCGTAACTTTTGCAGAAATGCTTATTGTCAGCATGTAAAAAAAAATTCAAAGGTGAATATCAGCAAACAACTTAAGTTTTGTTTCTTTCAAGTAGTCTACCCTTTAGAAAAGTAGAATTATACAATTTTACCCTCAAGTGCAAGTGCAACGCTAAAATATTGTTTCCTTGATTGTGTTTCACCCGTTACAAGTGTCAATTTTAAAACAGAGAAATCAGAGACAGGTCAATATTTATTGGGAGTTTGGGACCGATGCAAAATGCAACAGGACACACACTTATTTTGACTTGCATACTGATAGGACTCCAACTTTTTTTTATTTTCAACATTGACAGGACAGCTATATATATTCTTTTGCAAATGTATCAAAGAACAAAAATATTTTAAAATATTTCAAACTTTTAATTCAACTATCTTACCAACAATAATACTGAATTGTCTGCATGCTTTATTTCATGTCCAAGTTGAATATACTAGAGACAATTTGCAATAAGATACTGGACCTTTGACATTTTTTAATATGAAAACATGACTGTAATTTGATATCACAAAATAAGTATATTCAGCTCTGAATAAAACTGCAAAAATTACATGTAAGTTTTGCATGGAGTATGGATTTCAATCATTTTGAAAATAAAAATGGTATATCATAACTTGAAAGATACAGACCAGAATTTAACTAAATTCTAAACACGTCTTTAATAATTTGATAGTTTACCAATACAACCGATCATTGGGTTAAATGCTGTCTGACTTGTTTCATACCTATTGTTAGGCCGTTCTTGGCGCACTGATTTTGACTACGGATAACTTCGTTTACCTGATCAAGATATAGGACTCACGGCGGGTGTGATCGGTCGACAGGGGATGCTTACTCCTCCTAGGCACCTGATCCCACCTCTGGTATATCCAGGGGTCCGTGTTTGTCCAACTCTCTATATTGTATTCTTAGAGGAGTTATGAGATTGATCAATGTTCGTTATCTTCACCTTTCATAGAGAATACCAAGATGTGAAAAATACTTGTAAGTACCCGAGACAACAATTCAGTAAAACAGTAATTTAAAAATATGCAAAATGTAGCATTTTAAAGAAGAATTAAAAGTGAGATGAAAATAATGAGATTTGTAACTTCACTAGACAAATTACCAAACAAACGTGACAAAGTAAGCAAAATCTTCAGAGGAAATTGAATCCCTCAGCTGATATAACATTTCAAGTGATAATTGTGAAGAACTCCAGAGATTTTTAAAATGAAGTAAAAATATTGTTAAATCATACATAAATATTTATTAGATAGGACAAACACATTTTATTACACATCTGATATAGGACAGCAACTTTTTTTGTATTCTTAGAAGATAGGACATAGGTTTTCTTTAAAATGGAAATATGGAATGCACCGGTCCCTAACACTAAATATCAAATTTATTTACCAGCTCCCGAACTGTCGTGCCCGAAACGTCGCGCACCCGAACCTAATGACATTCATAGCGTCTATGAAATTATTCTTGATAAGATATCTCATGTTTTCAAATAGAGGGATGAAACATTTTATTCTAAAGTTGAACTTTACGAATTAACAAACTGTGGAATTTATTATATTACAATTTTCTTAAAGATATTGAAAAATAATTTTGGATACATGTATTCAAAGCATGGCTTATATTATGTAACCTCAGCAACAATTATGATGTTGCTGCTGATGCACTGTTATTTTATAAACCAAACATTCATATTGGCGGAAAACCATTTTATGAATTTAAAAAAAAAACACAAAAAAGAATGACCTGATAACACGTGTTGAAGTGCTTTATTGCATTATGTACAGTTGATTTGAATGTTATGTAAAAGAAACTATATTAATTATTATAGTTAGATCATAGTTACATATATGTGTGTTGGTGGTTTAACACAGGGTAATGATACGCGTCTAGTGCAGCCGGGATCAAACGTCTCTAGATCCTTACTGCCGCTGACTAGCCTACTTGTGGGTGAAAGGACGAGTAGCAAAAGCGTCAATCTTGTCTTGTCAGCACATAGCCTCTACACTACCAAGACTCCTTCATGTGTCTCCCCGGGGCAACACATGGTAACTTGGGACTAGCACCCAAGGCTAAATGGAAGGGGATCTCGGAGCAGCAAGGGCCCCAGAAATGTAGTGTGTATGCCCACAGGCACGTGGACACGCCCTATCACTCATCAACCTTGCCCCATCTATGGGTTAAATAGATGGCCAGATGAGGGTCATTAGCCTTGGTTGGCAACTCTTCTAAGAGAAGGACATCTCTGATATAAAAACCTGGTCTTGGTGGAGTCCATCAGTCATCATGATATCTACTTAGGGAAGGAAACCTGAATTAAACCGTGTTGGTCCTCCAAACATTGAGCAGGGGGTTGGACTTGAGATTAACCACCTTCTTCCGCAAAAAGAACCTGATTACGGAAACCGAAGCAACATTCAACGCTATCGAAGGATGTGCCAATGTAACATGCAGGATTCCTGATGAAGCATACATCTATTGGGAACCTGAACAAATGACGACACCTGGTGAAAGCCGCAAGGAAGCCATGGGTCAGAAGTTGCAGAGACCGTCCTTAACCACTCCTAAACAACATCTGAAATTAGGATGCTAGAATGTAAGAACTATGTATCAAATAGGCAAGACAGCAAGCATTGTGAGGGAATTTAAGAGCTACAATATCAATATCATGGGCATCAGTGAAATGCGCTGGACTGGTTTTGGAGAAGTGAAAACAACAACTGGGGAAACAATACTTTATTCAGGGTCTGACAACTCACACCATCATGGAGTAGCCCTTATACTAGACAAAACCAGCAGAGAAAGCATGAGAACATGGAAACCAGTCAATGACAGAGTCATAAGTGCACGATTCTTCTCAAAGTTTGTTAAACTAACAGTTATACAAATTTACAGTCCAACAAATGATAGCAATGACGATGAAAAGGACACCTTCTATGAGCAACTACAGAAAGAAATTGATGCAGTCCCAAAGCATGATATGATTATCATCATGGGTGACGCAAATGCCAAAGTCGGAACATCTAATACTGGTTGGGAAAGAGTAATGGGCTGCAATGGAGTTAGAATTATGAATGAAAATGGAGCTAGACTTGCAGAATTTTGTGCACTTAACAACTGTGTAATAGGTGGAACACTTTTCAAGCACAAAGACATACATAAGTACACATGGGAGTCACCAAATGGCAGGGATGAGAACCAAATTGACCACATCATCATTAATGGTAGATATAAAAAATCATTGCAGGATGTAAGAGCGATGTGAGGGGCAGACGCAAACAGCGATCACCATCTAGTTGTCTGCAAAGTGAAACTAAAACTGAACAGAAACAGAAAACAAAGTAAGAGCATACGAAAAGCATATGATATCAACAAGCTGAAGTCTCACACTGTATGTAGGGCATTCCAATTGGATTTGAAAAATCGCTTTCAGAATTTAAGCGAAAACGAAGACTCCGTATACAGTCATTGGACAAAAATATCAAATGCATACAACGAGAGTGAAAACCAGAAAAAGTCCAGGCATAGACAATATTAATCCAGAACTTATTAAGGAAAGCATTGGAACCTCGACCAAACATCTACTTAAACTGTTCAATAGAATTATAGATGAAAAGGAAGTGACATTGGATTGGAAACGATCATTGATTGTCAAATTACCAAAAAGGGGGACTTGACTCTGTGTGACAACTATACAGGAATTTCCATCCAAGGTCTTCTCCAGAATCATCATTGATAGAATTAGGGAAGGTGTTGAGGAAGAACTGAGAGACGAGCAGGCTGCCTTCCGTAGTGGGAGGGGCACAACAGAGCAAGTTTACATTCTAAGAAACTTCCTAGAACAATGCCAGGAATGGAACGCCCCTCTGTATATTAATTTTATAGATTTCAAGAAGGCCTTCGACAGCATCATTCAAGAGAAAATGTGGATGATACTAAAGCACTATGGCATACCAGAAACATTCATCAATATCATAAAGAACATGTATGATGGAAGCAGATGCTGCGTGCTAGAAGATGGCAAAACATCGGACTGGTTCGAGGTAAAATCTGGGGTCAAACAAGGCTGTGTCATGTCAGGATTCCTTTTCATTATCATTGTTGACTGGATAATGAGAAATACAAACAACAGAAATCGAGGCATTAGATGGAAATTCACCAGCAGACTGGAAGATCTCGACTATGCTGATGACCTTGCCTTATTATCCAGCCGATTCGCTGATTTGCAAGAAAAGTCTGAAAGACTGCACACAATAGCCAAATACACCGGCCTAAACATCAATGCCAAGAAAACAATGACAATGAGAATGAACTGCAAAACCAATCAAAAAGTGAAAATCGATAACAAGGAAGTAGAAGACACCTATTCCTTCTTATACCTTGGAGCTACCATGGACAAAACTGGTGGCACCGAATTTGATATAACCAGAAGACTCGGGCTTGCAAGATCAGCCTTCAGTGCACTAAACAAGATCTGGAAGTCATCTAAATTCAAAACTGATACTAAACTGCGCCTCTTCAACACCAATGTAATATCTGTCCTCCAGTACTGTGCAGAGTTATGGCGAACAACTAAAAAAGATGAGGAAAGATTAGATACCTTCCAGCGCAAATGCCTTCGTACAATACTCAACACCTACTGGTCAGAGAAGATCTCAAATGATGATCTCTATAGACGGACAAATACCATACCATTGTCAATCAGCATCAAAGTCCGTAGATGGAGATGGATTGGCCATGTTCTACGAAGGAACAACAACAGAAATATAAAGATTGCACTAACATGGACGCCAAAAGGGAAAAGGAGAACTGGAAGACCAAGGAATACCTGGCGAAGGACAGTTGAAAGCGAAAGGAACAACCTCGGATGGACCACTTGGCAGAGAGCTGAAGTCGTGGCAGCAGACAGGTCAAGATGGCGAGGGATGTTGGCCGGCCTCAAGAGTCCATAGGGCCCAGAGAGGATATGTATGTATAGTTACATATATGTATCATTTATTATTTTCTAAAATAACAAATAACTATAGCATTCATTTATGATTCTTTTTTAGAATATCATTTGAAAAATGTATATTTGTGGAAAAAATTCAATATGAAAACAAACATCATCAAAAAAAGCGTTGTGACAATAAAATGACACATCATGACATTACTCTATAACGCTCCAGCGTGTCATCAGGTCATTCCGATATCAGGACATCACACCCTTAGTATAGTTTAAACCTAAAATAATGAAAAATAACCAATAAATATCAAAAACATTAGTTGAATACCTTGAGATACATGTATCTACCAACTCTTAAATAGAATTTGGGTGCATAAAACATCGTAAAAATGTATCAATTTTTGTAGTTCTCTAAATGTCTCATCAGGACATTATACTAAATATCAGGACATTACACCCTCGGGTTTGAAAATGATGAATCATCATGCATCAAAATGCATATAAAAAAATGAATATTATTTTATGAAAGATAAACGTATATTTATCCAAGACAAAATATGGTAAATGCAGGGTTAAGCAAACTAGTATGCACAGAACAAAGACTCGTAGGTAAGGTTATTAGATTTATTGGCGCTAATGATCAGGGCTGCTCATAACTAGTGCAAGTACAGGAGAAAAACATAAACGGAAGTGAACCCTGGGACCAGATGTTCACCCAGGAAAATATTAGATAATGCTCATTTATACTTGGAACATCAATTAAATGAATGAAAAATCCAGGCGAGCTCTACTGGCAAGCTAAATATCGCCCCACTCGGAAACGGCAGCCGTGACGTAGGAGTGGCTCACCACCAAGGATCTTGCCTGTAAAAAAACAAAACAAAGCCAAAAACCACCGCCATCAATCAGTAACTGCTACAAATAAGAATGAGTGCGCAATAATGCAACAAAGGGTGCCAGCAATTCTACTTCAATAGGCATCCCTAAACAAAATTAGATCAAGTGTCACTCATTAAACACTGAAAAAATAGTACAATATGCAATGTGTACAAAAAGGTAGCCAGCAACAATTTTGCTTAAATGGGCATCCCTTAACAAAATGTGATCACATCATCAATCAGTTAACACTCAGATAACAATTTAGTGTGCAATATATACAATGATGCAAAAAGGGGGCCAGCAACAATTTTTCATAACAAGGCGCCCCTTGACATGTTCGTGTGATACATCATCAATCAAGAACACAACTAAAAACCATGCAAGAGCCAATCGCCAAAAAATCGGATTTAAGTATTGCCCCAGTGAATGAGTACTCATAGTTGCCTATCCATGAAATGGTTGCCAGAACCCCCCCCCCCCCCAAAAAAAAACACTAGAAGAACACTAGAGCAGCTATAGATCAAAACCACCAACATTGGGGGTTACAGATGCTAGTGGATCCGACAGAAAATACTGAAATGCTTGTTGTATTCGGTGGAGAAACAGACAATTGCCCAAACTACTTAAATGGACTTGATCCTTGAAAAGATCAGGGCTAGGGATTTTAAGCTCTGGGTATCGTATGTACTTCCCTCCTGACCCGAGTATGAAGGTTGTAATGCAGCTATTAAGTCTCACCCTAGCCGCCCTCTCTACAGCGAGATGGTCCTGTTCCCCTCGCCAATGCACCCTTGGTAAGACCTGAGACCAGACTATTGTAGTTGTTGGTAGCAAGTTGTGCAGTTTGACTAAGTCCTTTTTAATACGATTGCGAAGCATTACACCTATATCCCCTTGCCAAATGTCATCCCCCCGCAATGTATTAGCAGGTAGTGTGGTGATTCCTCGATTTTCAAAAGAGTCTCTACCTGGGGTATACTTGCTTCCATTTCATGCCCCCTTCCCTTGCCAAAACACTGAAGCGTTGTGTCTAAGTAATTGGAGATTAGCCCCAAATGAAGAAGAACGGGCATGCAAAAAAGTATGTTTAATTAGTGAGGATCCTACAATCCAAATCCTCTTGTGATCTACAATGATATATAAAATTGAATTGGTTTTACAAATGATGGCAAAATAGTAAAAGGGTAAATATTGAATAAGGCACGTACAACAATTAAGCCAAGAGACAACTTCAACATCTGATGTATTTGTACATGCATTTTGACTTCCACCTGCCTCCTGCTGCTATCTCATCTTCAGTCTTGCCTTGAACCCAAGCATTTGTGGCAGCACCGATGCGAAAAGAGTGAGTGTTGTACACTTTACTATCTAAACCCAACTTGGTGATGAGCATAGTCAGTATCGCCCTAACCTGATAGTTAGTGACAGGGGTTCCCCCAATGTGGCAAAAAAGGAACCAAAAACAGCCAGGCCTAATTAGCATAAACGACTTCAGCGATTCAACTGGAAAAATAGTCTTAAATGTTGGGCGTAAGGTTATGATTGTCCCCTTACCTTGCTGGTCAGTTTTTGAATGCTTTAGTGAAATTCTGATGGCGTTACATGATGCTAAAAACCCAACATCTTCAAATTGAATAGCATGCCCGACTTCCTTGACACTATTTTGAACCAGCTCGCCCATGCGAAAAAAAAAAATAAACAAAAAAAAAATGCCGTAGTGAAGGCAGCAACAAAAAGAGTGGCTTCATACTGTGATGAGCAAACTGATGGGAGCATGTTGACCATTCTGTGTAGCATGTCTATAGATAAGGGCTTTCGCTCGTCTACTTGAACCTTAGTGCGACATGAGCCGGAAAGAATTTTCTTCACTACAAAGGTTTGGGTTGTGTCTGTGATGTTGAAAATTTTACAATAAAAGGAAATTGCAGCCAGAAAGGACTTGATGGTATTGGGGCTAAACTTGCGAAGGGATAAGAATGCAATAAAATGGGCAAGTTATCATGTGGTCGGAGGCCAAGTAATCTGATAGTTGTGAGTTGTTCTAAATGCATTGAACGTGTGAAGCCCAGAACTGTACAATTTCTTAGTATTGTCTGCTAAGGAGTGGCTCAGCAATTCTTGAGATCTATGCTGCAGATCAGCTGGTGAAAAACCGGAGGCACCTGCGATGACAGCTTGTCGGCCCCTGGAAATGACTCTATGAATCTTGACCATTGCTGTCGGGAAAGAGAGTCTGCTTTAAAGTTTTTAACACCCTCTATGTGTTGTCCCCTGATTAATATGCTATGTAGTAATCCCTGCAAGACTAGGGGTCTAAGTAAATGCATTATGAGCTTGGATTTGGAAGTTTCAGAATTCAATATTGATACCAAAGCGTTATTATCAGTGTGTAAGATGACCTTTTTGCTTTGGAATCTATCACCCCAAATGGTGAATGCCATAACTATGGGAACTAACTCTAAAAATGTGACCTGCTTGAATATGTTGGAATGTTTCCATTCCTGCGGCCATAGCATATAAGCCCAATGAGAATTGAACACGGCGCCACATCCAAGGTCTGGACAACCGGCTCTGTCTGTAAATAATTGCAGGTCAAGGTCAGAAGTCCAGTCAACCAGCTGATAAGAAGTTATCCCATTGAAGAAATCCAAAAACAGTAGCCAAGTGTGAATGTCTTTTTTCATTTCGAACAAATGCCCTGCCAGCCGGTATAGCTCTAATGCAAAAGTTCAATAACCCTGTAAGCTTTTGCAATTCCTTAAGTGTTGCCCTCTTTTTGGACAACAAACCTAGCAACTCAGTCTTAAGCTGACCTAACTTGTCTTGTGGGATCTTAATAATCATTTGGATAGTATCAATTTCTAAGCCTAGATTAGATAGGTCATGACTGATGTAGGACCTATTGTCTTTTCATGTGCCAAAGGTACACCCAGATCTGAGCAAATAGAACAAAAACACAACATGAGGTTTACACAGTCTGTGGTACCAGGTCTCCCTGCTAACAAAAAGTAATCTAAATAATGTACCACATTGTCACTTGCAGACTTTTCCTTAAGAGTCCACTCTAAAAAAGTAGAAAACTTAAACTTAGCACAACTGATTGCACAGCCAAATGGTAAGCACATATCAATGTAGACATTGATTTGAACTTTAAATCCCAACAGGCTAAAATCAGATGGGTGTACTTGCAAAAGTCTAAATGCACTTTTAATATCAAGACGTGCTACGAGGGCCCCCTTTCCCAACTTAGCCAACATATTGAGGGCCTGGTCAAAAGACGTACAAGTTACTGAGCAACAATCTTTGTCAATGTAGTCGTTAACGCTGGATCCTGTGGGGTATGATAGATGATGAATAAGCCTAAATGATCTTCCTTCTTGGGGACTAACCCGACTGGCGATAAACTGAGGTTAGACAAAGCGGCAATGGGGAATGGCCCAGCCACTCTGCCTAGATGGATTTCCTTATTGATTAATTCAATTGCTTGATCTTCAAGCCCCTCCAATGATCGAAGGTTACGACAAACTGTCGCATATCTTGGACCATTGTACGCAAGTCGAAAACCTAGTGAAAACCCTTGTAATAGTTCCCCTGCTGTACTTTTATCTGGGTAATGCTTTAAATAATTTTCTAAATGTGCAGTTTGTATTGGCTTAGTTGCTATGGTATTAATGTCTAAATGACTGGCCTGGTTTTGGATTGTTGGGTGTCGATTGTGGGACACGTCCAGATGTCTGTGGTGTGTTGGGTCCAGAATTGAAACGATTTGAATGGGGGGTTGATGAAAAACACTTGATAGAGGGATAATTGCGTGAACATCGCATACAGAGATGTTTATATGGACAAGGCTTCTTTTGACAATTTCCTCGGAAATTGAAATCGTAACACTTGTTGATTTGGTCCCTGTTCTTGTTACTGGGGGGTACCGAAGGGGCTTGCAAATACAACAACCACAGTTTCTGATCGACACTAGCAAATGACATACTGGGGTTTTGATCTTTCTTTAAACGAAACTGAATATAATAATCACGCCAGGCCAAACCAGGTGACCTGCTAGCCCCCAAACAAATTGTGTACATATACTTAAATAATGAAGTGGTGCATTCTGGATGCACAGTGGCAAATATTGACGCGTAAACAAGGAATAAATCTGTCCAGACTTGGATATCTGTGATAGATTTGACCTTAGATTTTTGGCCATTGCTAAGATACCATCTTGAAGTGCTATGTATTGAGTTTCATCATCGGGTCAGAGTAATTATGCATTAATTTGGCTAGATTGACATATTGCCCATTAGAAATTTGCACTTTTATTTTGTCTGGCACATTGTAGCCCAGCTCGAGACTATAACTAGGAGCTTGCTCAGGCGAGTAACTATCGCCCCCAGTTTCATTGAAAATAAAGTCCAAGTCTGCATTACCTGGAGGAGTAGCCTCGCAATTCACACTTGCGTCCGTGGCCCGGACTGGAATGGGGGCCTTGGTTACACTGGCCGTCATGCCCGCAGAGATAACATCTGTGATTTGTTGCATCTGTTCGTCGTTAAAGCGGGGAGGGGGTTGTCATTAACACCCGCGGCCTGGCCCTGATCGTCAATACGCTCGGGCTCACTCACAGTCGCAGCGGGGATTCTCCTCTTTCTTCCCCTAGACGAAGGTAACGCTTCTCCCTTTCTCTTTGACATTTTGTTCTCCAACAATATGCAAGTAATTTAGATTTAATCAATTACAGTGCAAAGGAAATTGAGGTAATATAAATGCATTTCTCCCCCAAATTTACCGTAATACAATGTACACAAATACAAAATTGGTACAGACAAAATTAACCAAATTAACGCTAGGGACCTAACGTCTTGTTGTAGCTACACCATTTTTAAATTATTTCTTTTTTATACACCGAGACTTACATAAATTTTTCGTTTTACCTCTTGAATTTCCATGTGCCAACTGCTGGGGAATCTTGCACGGTGGTCGTGACGTAATTTATGACCTCACTAATACCCGAATAGAGGATAGCTGGCATCCGGAAATATCCCGGTAATACAGAGTAGTGATAAATAATGGTATTTAACTTTGATAAACCGATTTAACTTCGATGAGTTAAATCCTATTAATTGGAACCAATCTTAAAATATCATATTTTTAAAATTATTGCCCATCAGGTTAATCGGGACATTACACTTACCAGGATATTACACCGACCCTCGGACGGAGCCTATTTTTGGCGATACTTTCTTTATCAATTAGGCATGTATAATCAAGCGTCAATTTTCAGGCCATGTTTATAATCTTGATTCGAACACGTTCTGTTAGAATGGTACATTGGAACGTATTCGCTGTGATTTACGCGGATTAAATGTAGGTGGTTCACCAGTACGATAACCATTACAATCAACTGTAGTAGCTTAGGAACATTTTTTGATCTTACGAAACCAAGGATATATAAGCCAATCTTCAAAATGGTCCGTCATTCTGACAATGGAGTTTCCATGCTAATACTGTCACCGGGAGGTCCGACCCCGGCAGCAAACATTAGAGTGTGAAAGGTGCAAAAAATGGCAACATCGTACATGCAATAAAGGTTTATCATTTTATTCCTATTTCGTTGCTTAATGGTTGTTTCATCACGTTATGTTAGTCTGCAATCACGTCATAAATACCAGAGAGCATATCAAAGGATTACTACCTGATGTCATAGACACACACATTGAAGAGGAAATACGCAGATGAATTAAACCAATTCAGTAACTGTAAATAACACTCTGAAAAATAGTTTTAAAAACGTGGTAATTATTTTTTCTGGGCCGGATCGACAAGGGGACGTATTAACGAGGGGGCAGATAGTCTAGGGACGGATCGGTAATGGGACGAATCGACTAAGAAACGGATTGATAATGGGGCGGAACGTCTAGAAATCGTTGGGTATTCTACACGCAGCTACTATTATTGAAATGTTTTTGTTCTTCATGTTGTGTTATCTATTTGAATATGTTTTATGTAAAGTATTTAACCCTTTAGATATTTCTAGATAAGTTTGAGTTCGAATAGAGTGAGGCTAGAAATGAAATAATGAATAGATGATGAATAAAGTTTTGAATTAAAATAGAGGATGAAACGACTCCTGATTTTTACCGTGTTGCAAGAAGCCCTAAGCATGGCTGTGCTCCATTCTGAACAAGAGAGTGAAATTACAAATTACCTGTATTATGATTTGATGATGAATTTAAAAATAACCAATGAAAAGTTTTCTAATGAAATACGTTTCAAAATAAAAGATAACTCTCTTCCTGTTTTATGAAATCAACAAATCGAGTACGAAGATAGGAATTTACTTTAAACAATGAAATAGAGATAATATACATCGATACTACCACACAGTCTTGAAATAGAAACAATGGAACGTTATATTCACTTACAAAACTGGTGCCTTCGAGGTAAATATGAAATTTAATTTCCCCAGGATCTCGTCAAAAACAATTTGTTTGGGGATTTGAAAATTGAAACGTTTATTATTTTAGGTCACAAATACAAAAAGGAATCATTGAATGCAAGGTGAATATAACGAACAGTGATCAATCTCATAATTCCTATAAGCAATGCAAAATATAGTTGGGCATACACGGACCCCTTGCCACACCAGAGGTGGGATCAGGTGCTTAGGGGGAGTAAGCATCCCCTGTTGACCGGTCACACCCTCCGTGATCCCTATATCCTGATCAGGTAAACGGAGTTATCCGCAGTCAAAATTAGTGTGCCAAGAACGGCTTAACAATCGGTATGAAAGACGTCAGACAGCATTTGACGCAATGATAGGTTGTATTGACGAACTAGATCGTTATAACGACCATAGAATTTTCGAAATGCTGACTTCAATCGAGACTGTTGATACCCCTGTACCATCAACTTGTTTGTCAGTAGCTTAACTCGATTTAAAAACTGACTATACGCAGAACAAGATCTTGCATATCGAATCAGTTGAGATATATAAACACCATATGCAGGTTATAATGGAATATTGCTACATAAATATGGGAAGTTGACGATGGAGAAGCTGAAATCATCCCGTTTGTCATACAGTTGAGTTGTCAGTTTGCCGTTAATGTCTACTTTCAATAAAATATCTAAGTATGAAGCAGAAATGGACGACTCTGTGGTGTCCTTTATTTCGAGCTCACAGGGATATATCAAATCCACATATGAATGAAAGTTATTATTGTTAATAGACAAAACGTCATCGAAATGTCGAACTGAAGGCCACAGCGAGAGATTTTTTCTTCTCCCGTAGATGTTTTTGAATAAATTCTGCTTCATATGAATATAGAAACAGGTCAGCTAACAAAGGAGCACAATTCGTGCCCATGGGAATTCCAACAGACTGTTGGAAGACCTGATCACCAAAGACCACGAAGATATTGTCAATGAGGAACTCTAGCATATTTTTTATTTCAACTTCAGAGTACCTGTGCCTGGAATCAGAATGGTGTTTAACAAAGAAAGTTTTTGAATGACTGATCACTAGATATGAATATTTCCGTTTTCCATTTTTGTTGAAGAAGCAACTGTCTATGATATCAAAAAGTCTAGTCGTTAATTTATCGCGAGGAATGGTCGTGTATAGTGTTGAAAAGTCATAGGTTTTAATGTTATTGATTTGGGAAAAATTCTGCGATTTCAAGTTTACTAAAAGTTCTTTAAAAATTTTTAGAATCCACATTTAATTAACACTACTTCTGGCATATGTAGTCGCACAGTAAGTTTGAAGTTTCTCCTTCACAGCTGTTAATATTTTCGTGAGGAGCAAAGATAGGGGCTTAGTAGAGCACATACTCGATCCAGCAATGTATCTTTGTTTGTAAGGGGTTTTATGTAGTTTAGGAATCCAGTATAGGTACGGTAACTCATATTCATTCGACCCATTGACTGGGATACCAAATGTGTCTAAAACTGAAGCAATCAGGAGTAACAATTGTTGAATTACAGTGTATCAGGAACGGAGAAAATGCAACAGACCAGACCAGGATTGATCTTATCTTGTTTAACTCCCTTTTTATCACTCATTTGGAGACGTCACCAATACCGGTGAAGGGCTTCAAATTTAGGCCTATGCTAGGCGCTTACGGCCATTGAGTAGTGAGGGTTCTTTAGCGTGCCACACCTACTGTGACACGGGAGATCCGTTTTTAAGGTCATCTCCGCGGACCCGTGACATTCACACCTGATGCCGAGCGTTTTGCGATGGATCTGTCACTACCTATTTTAACGACTTATGTCTCGCGGCCGGGATTCGAACCCCGACCTTCCACATGTGGGGCGAACGCTCTAACCTCTCGGCCGAACCTGGTTGACCAAATGTAACAGGAAGGAAGAAAATGCAATGGACCAGACCAGGATTCGAATCCACCCCCCCCCCCCGACAACTTTGATATCTGGCCACATAGGATCGAACCCGGCTGACCGCTACAATAGTACATTGAACCCGATCTAAAGAGCCGTTTTAAATTAATTAGCATGATGTAACAAACACAACCTCACGTTTCTAAGTACATTGTACGTCACAGTTAAGTTGTTTGCAAAGATGGCCGACCGGATGTCGGTTCATAGGCTATGGTAGCCTGGTTCCCGATGTGCAAGCACGAAGGCCAGGCACTCACTGTCGAATGGATTCTTCCATTTGTCAAAATCCAATATGGCGGACTCAATGGTAAGTAATGGGAATGTACGTAAATGAGCGTATCATGGCTTAATTAGCTGTGTCACTTTCGATTTTATGTCATTAATTGCCAGAGATAGACCTTAGGAAATGTATAATACTTGGTTTTCCATGTGACACGCTTGTTTGATATAGTCTTAGTGTAATGATTCCGGATATTTGAGGTACGATCATGCGGAGTTCTCAATTAGTCACTTTACATCACGTGATCTAATTTGTGTATAAATACCGAGACTCCGCAGTCGTCAGTGTCATTCAGATAGCAGACCCAGCCAAGTTGAGAGGACGAGATTATGTGTACTAATAAAGTATTCATAATAAACAATTCCTCGCCTGTACATTTAGAGAGTGAATTTGGAAGGCCATCAGAAGTCTGGCCTGCCACGAAGAGGTTGACCTCCAGTAAAGAGGCTAGCCATAGTTCGTTTTTGGTGTCGTCCGCATTGGCTGAACAGACCGTCGTCCAGGCCGCTATACTCATTGTCCGTCCTGAATAAGGCATCCTACAGTGAGTGTAGTGGTTGAAGGGCTACCACATATACTGTCCGTCCTGAATAAGGCGTCCTACAGTATATGGGGTCATCCGAGGGCGACTGGGCTCTACATTTTGTCAAGTTAGCACTACCAGTTATCGTTGCTTGTCTCTGATTGATATAGTGATTCTCTGTTTGATTATAATTTACCTAGATAAGGTTAGGACATATTTGTATATTTTGGCAGTCCACTAAAATCATACCAATTAGTTTAAGTTAGCTATTGTTGAATACCCCAAACCCTGGAATTGACCAGGTACGATCCCAGAAATTGAATGTAAATACGTTTGTTTTCAAGCAAGTAGGTGATTCGTCAACTCGCATATTTTTCACGTGTGTTAAATTAAATCTAACCGTGTCACTTCGATTTTCTACTATTGATGGGTTGCTGGTGAAGATATATACTGAGTTTTATAGATGACACGCACCAGATTTCCTATTTCGAACCAGCAATTTCAGATCGAATTTCCTCGACTCATTTTTGGACAATATAAATCTCATGACGTGCTTTAGTCTGGAGTCCGATGTCTGGGATCTTCCTCCAAACAGCTTGACCCCAGTGGAATGAGCACCCGCGGATATGTGCGTCTGGAAAAAATGAAAGAAGCTTTCCACATGGCAATTTCGTAATCAATCACAACCTCTTGCAGGGCAACGGTTGTAAGGAGGTCTTTGACGGCCCTTATAATCGCACTTCTTCTTTCCGGACATTAAACAGATTGAACAGGAGTGGAACCTGGAATTTTATTACAGAATTCATACAATAAGATGATTTACAAAAACATTTTATCTAAAGACTATGACATAAATCATTATCATGTATTATGAAAATTAACTTTGATTCATACATATAATATATCGATTTCATTTTATTGACCTCTCTAACATTTTTATTTTTTTCTTCAATTTATAATTTTGTTAAACTCTAAAAACAATACCTGTTTGAAGCTGTCGTTGAATTTGATGAAAGCATGAATTGACAGCAACTGAAAGATCTTAAAGGTAGCATTTACATACCACGACTTTGCACGTCCTGAAAACAAATAAGGATAATATGAATCATCAATGTCATCAGGATATATATATATATATATATATATATATATATATATATATATATATATAAGCACTAAAGTTCCAACAACACCTGATATCTCAGAGTGTCGGATCCACAAGCATGGATACAAGGTAAAATACAAAAAATTATACAAAGCATTAAAATGACCAACGACACGAACAACCAGATTGTCAAATTTTCGGGACGACCCGTCCCTTCTTCAGGACAAACGAAAAGAAATACTACATGTGGCCAATATCAACAGAGCATAACAAAAACTACATATAAATACATCTAGCACTACAACTACACTAATCTACAAACGTATTTACAACGCAGACTACATGTTGTTTGGTTTTTAGGCTTGCCAATCAATGCCTAGTTATTTCTTTTATATGTATCAACGATCACATGCCCCGTAACACATATCAGTTCTCTCTCAATTATAGCGTCATCAGACATGCTATTCCCATTACGTGAAAAATACATGGTGGAAAATTGTACAGATGAATTAGTATATGTGTACCTAAGATTTCTAACTGAGCAACTATCGCAAAGATCAGGACTGGGTTGCTCGAAACCTTGGTTAAGCTTAACCAGTGGTTAAATCCCTTGTCCACTGGTTAACTTTTAGCCAATGGTTAAATTATGTTGCTCAAAAGTTAACCAGTGGTTAAATTGCCTAGCCAATGGTTAAATATTGACCACAGTTAACCAAACTGCAGAGGTGGGTTAAGTCATTTAACCAGTGGTTAAACATGACTGCTTGCTTACTTTTTGATGTAAACATGAGCACATAACACAAGAGTTTGGAGACATTTTTATCATGATTTCACTGAAATAGAGTAAAAAGGAAGTTGAAAATTTTCTAAAGAATCAAGCAGGTACATCCTAGAGCCCCACCTTACCATGTTTTCATTGTAAGATATTGTTTGGTTTCCCACAACATTAAGTAAAGTTATAATTATCATGTAATTCAATCCATCTCTTTCTTAAATTTAAAGATTTAACAAATTCATAAACGGGAAAATAGGTGAAGTCACCGGGGTAGGGAAGGGGGGGGGTCACGGGGTACAGGGAGAGTAAACTGTGTCCCTTTATCCCTAAGTTTACTACCGCAGTGCACCAACTCCTACCATGCCTATATGTTTGTACACCCCCCCACCCCCCCCCCCCCCCACCCCCGCTAAAGTCACCTGTTTATTTATATACCAATTTCTTTCATCTTATTAAACTATTCAAATCATATTATTATTTGTTTATTTTCAAAAAAAAACAAATGCAACTTTAAAAACTACACAATTTTTGATAAATTGATAATTAAATTAATTTAAGCTAAATGGAGTTATCAATAATGTACACACATATTTTGTGTTGTATATAAATATAAAATTTATCTATTTTATCTATTCCATTTTTTATCATTAGTATATTTAAAAAATTGAATATTGATATTCGAACTTTATTTATACGTTAAAATTAAATCAAAGCAAACAAGTAGTCTTAGTAGATTAAAAACAGGTTATACACTAGTCTTGTGATCATTTAATTAGGTGTAAAAAAAAAAACCCAAAAAAAACAAAAAAAAGAAAAAAAACAAACAAACACCAACGATGTTGATAGGTGGACTTGAGAATTTCAAGTCGTTGTCTCAGTTAAAGTAAACCTTAAAGAAATAATACGAGAAAGAATGTAATCCTGTTACAATTCTCGGGGATAATTTTTACTTCTTGGTGAATCAATAAATAAATAAATTGAAATTAACCCCCCCCCTAGCCCCCCCCCCCCCTCCCGAAAAATAATAAACAAACCAACTACTTGTTATAAAATAACACACATATTAGATACATGTGCATGTAGTTATTTCTTTAAATGATGATCAAACAGGTAGGGGTACAGTACAATAATATTTTTAATTTATCATAAATATTTTGTGGATAAAATTATATCTCTGGGGTCAATTTTAAATGGTTGGGGCAATAGTTTCTCTAAAGAATATTTACTGCATCTATGTTGGACCATGGAAGTGTGAAGACTGACCCTCTAAAAAGTTGTTGCCAACCTGCTTGACCGTTGCAGGACACTGGATGGTCTACAGAAAAAAAGAATAAATATATCAAATTGTGTTTGTGAATTATAACTAGTTTTCAAGTACTCGAAAGTTTGAATTAAACTATATTCGTTTTGTTATAATAGGTGGTTTTAATACATGAGATATAAATACCGTATGTCGCTTGGAACTTCGCCAAGTTGTTTTATCGTCGTTTTTCTCTTCATCGTGTAAGAAAATCCACGGTTGTCCACCAGCTAAGGCCGCAAACGTGTTGTGGCTCCCTCCACCACAGTGTATCGTGTTGTCGCGGACTATAAATCAAAACAATCGAATGCAATCCGCCTTACATACAAATCGGGTTCGGGTTAAAATATTCTTTTCAAAGCTTTACTGGAATCAATTGTAGTTTTCGAATTTATGTATGAATCACATTTTGTTGTACCTCTTCATCAAGATGACTGTTCTCAGTCGGAAGTGGATCCAGCACGGTAGATTCATTTATCCTGGTTGAGACTCTGAAAGAAGGGTCGTCACTCTGTGTCTACAAAAAAAAATAAAAAAAAAAAAAATCAACATTTGCTACAATTTAGATTGACGGAAAAGTAATAAAGACATTCCTAAGAAAAAACATTTTATACTTGTTTATATTTTTCCAGTTAAGTAAGTAAAACATTGAATATGATGCCATACATGCATCTATTATATTAATTGTTTACTACCAAGTTAACTTAAGTAATTAAAGTAGTATATTACCTCCTCATCTGGTTACCGGGGTATCTATCTGTTCTATTACATCGGATTCTGCACCAGACGCTGTATCTTCAGACATACATTGAGGATCATCGCGTTCAGAATTGTCGATGCGGTTTTCCATAGTGGATAAATCCACTGAAATTCACAACTGAGTTTATGAATCTCAGCATTTAGATTTATAAGTTGACCATAGGCATAGCAAATTTATGATGAATGACAATCAAAACAGCTACTTACCAGAATTAAAACAGCTACTTACCAGAATTAAAACAGCTACTTACCAGAATCAAAACAGCTACTTACCAGAATTAAAACAGCTACTTACCAGACAGAATCAAAACAGCTACTTACCAGAATCAAAACAGCTACTTACCAGAATTAAAACAGCTACTTACCAGAATCAAAACAGCTACTTACCAGAATTAAAACAGCTACTTACCAGAATCAAAACAGCTACTTACCAGAATTAAAACAGCTACTTACCAGAATCAAAACAGCTACTTACCAGAATTAAAACAGCTACTTACCAGAATCAAAACAGCTACTTGCCAGAATTAAAACAGCTACTTACCAGAATCAAAACAGCTACTTACCAGAATCAAAACAGCTACTTACCAGAATTAAAACAGCTACTTACCAGAATCAAAACAGCTACTTACCAGAATTAAAACAGCTACTTGCCAGAATTGCACGTTCGGTGTTGCCAGGCTTTACAGTTATCGTAACCTCGGCTGAGATTCGGCTTGGATTGACGCCTTCGCCGAATCTGGGAGCAGTCCTTCTTAATTCATGTCTGTCACTATCAGCTTCAGCCAGTTCTAGCAATTAATGTGCACTTAGGTGACAGTACTGTTCGCTTCAATTAAGTGATTTGACTGTTAAACTAACTCTCTATCACTATTAATGCTGTATTACTTACCGTCTAAATATGTAAATTCCATAAAATAAACCATCACTAATTTTTCCGTTCAAATGAAGACTTCTATGGCGCAATATTCTATCTCCCTAAATAGAAGAGTTCCTATAGTTTTTTTTTTAATTAATTAGCGAAATGCAAGTAGGTATGTAGAGATACGATGTATCAGTAACTAGATAAAGCAGACTATAGGAACTCTTCAATTCCAGGAGATAAAATATTGTGCCGTGGAAATTTTCATTTGAACGGAAAATGTGGTGTTTGTTTTCATTCTGGGGTTTTTTTTTTTATTGTACCTAAATGGTAAGTAACACAGCATTAATAGTGATAGAGAGTTAGTTTAACAGACAAATGACTTATTTGAAGCGAACAGCAGTATCACCTAAGTACATTTTAATTGCTAGAAGTCAGGCACGTAGCTACGTTTACGTCAAAACGCCCGGGCGTACACATAAAAAAAAAAAAACCTATTAAATGCTACAAACATAGGTGAAAAATAAGTGTCTGTAGTATCTGCGGTACATTAGTCTCCCCCCGGAGCCCCTACCAAGGCCCTGCCCTCGACCCGCTGGGGGCCTTGGGCGGCCCCCAGACCCCTCGCCGTACAATAGGCGTACACATTAATTAACTCAGGCTACGCCACTGGCAAGTGGCCGAAGCTGAAAGTAAATTTTCAGACATAAATTATGAAAGACTGCTCCGAGATTCGGTGAAGGCGTCAGTCAAAATATTGCTATTTATGTAAAGATGTTGAAAATTAGTTCAGGTGTGACGGGACGCTGGCAGCCTTCCCAGTGGAGCGTGTTTAACCAAGCTGTCCGCACCAACATTGATGTAGAGGGATGGCACTGACGCCTGAACCACACTGCTGGGAAATCCAATATGCCCATCTACCTGTTGGTGCAGCTGCTGGGAGAGGAGGCCAAACTAGTTGTTGTACAAGTTCGCCTTCTGACGGAGGATCGTTTGCGACGACAACAGAGGAAGGGCACGTTGAAATTTCAAAGAGGACTTTTCCGTGTTTGGGGTCAGCTCACCGCTGGAGACCCGTCTGGCAGGAAAGCGCTGAAGAAAATAGTGGCAATGTTGGCGGACTTTTTTTAATTGAACACTCCCGTGTAAATACAGGCAACGTGTAAATACAGACAGTTTTAATTTCTTATTATTATATTGGTAATGAAACTATGTATGCCACATGTTAATATTCTTATTTGTTCTTTCATTTATATCTTACTTTTGGCGTCTTTAATATGATAATTAGATAACGTAGCAAACAAGAATGAAATGATTCAAGTTGCACTTGTAAATATTTCTGTGTTGATTGAAGTTCAGAAAATTGGACCGAAGTGTTACTCTCTGGAATGAGTCGAAAATATGATATAATACAACCCCGCTCTCACCCTAGGTGTTTGAAGGTTGAAATATTACTTGGCTGATATGTCTATGTACAGTGTATATACTTTTGGAAGAAAAAAATGGCCGAAGTGCCAATGTACTATAAAGGCCTAGTATTGGGAGGAAATTACGGATGTGTCAGTGATCGTCTTTTTAAAAACTGGGCCTAAGTGTCAATATACTATGGTGTTGTTTTAAAAAGTAATGTGTGTGCTTTGGACCGACTTGTCTCAGTTTAAAAAAAATTGGTCCGAAGTGTCTCAAAAATTGGGGCCGAAACGTTTGGACCGAAGTGACGAAATGTAAAAACCAAAGGAATTCACCCATGGATGTCATTATTAAAGATTTGGGCCGAAGAGTCTGAGGGCCGAAGTGTCAATTTACTATAATGTTGTGGAAACGCAATAATATGGGTGATGTTAGCAAAATGAAAAACATGGGCCGAAGTGTCTCATACAAAATATGAGGGCCAAAATGTCTTTGGGCCGAAATGTCCAATTTTTTGGGCCGAAATGTCTGACATTCAAATCTAGTACTGTGTTGTAAATACAAAAACCGAAAAAGGACACTTTTCACTCAATGCATGATTTTATAAAGACACCTTTGAAAAAAAAACAAAAAACTTTTAAAAAGTCGGGAGTCGGCAGTACTAGATTTACCGCCTGCCGGAAATGAGGAGTTCCGAGAGAGATTTTGACAACAAATCGATACATGCTAGAGGACGTCGAAACCCATATAATAACACGAATTATATTGCAGTAGCTACCTACGATACCAAAGAAGATGGCTGAAAACATTTTTCTATTTATTCCAAATATTGTTGGTAAGTGTACGTGGGTAAAGACTGTATATGATTATAATTCCTGTCAACAGAATGTCCTAAGGATACTGTGTAGTAATGATCAGATGATGTGCTCATCGGAATGTGATGGTAGGTACATCATCTCAACAAGATTTTGTCATCATTTTGATGATTGTTGCGTTTGAGAATAGACACAAGAAAGCGGGCTGGTTGTTCTGAAGAAGACCAAGGGCTTTTAGGCTACATAAATAAAGAAGCTGGGTGGGGTGGGGAGAGAAGATTTTTAAAGAAAATAATTGAGTATAGCATCTATATGTATGAATGTTTTATATGAGGTACAATCTAATTCTAGTCAGATATTTTCTTCCCGCTCCAGTACTCTACACTTCTCCAGCACAAAGTATTGGAGTGAGTAGCAGAGATGTGTTGAAAATTTTTAAAAAATTATATCATTATGACATGATTCCTAAATTTATCCCTTACCATGTCAGACTTGTTTTCAGTGATTAATGTTAATTTTTTCTTGTATTCTTGTCAGTTTCATTTACTGGCTGTATATAATGATTGTATATAATTCTTTCAGTTGAAGGTTGAATATCCTCTTTTCAGTATAATTTTACTGATAAGATATTTTAAAAGTAATGTAGATATTTTATATAGTCAACAAGTTACTATGAATTTGTACTCTATTACAGATTGTTTTTGGTCTCTTGTGTTATTGTCAGCTATATTGCATCTCTTGAAAATAACTGTTTCAGATTATTTGCGGGTCCTCACAGCTTTTATTTCCTTTTACTACCTGCCGACAGACCCGTGGAGTGCTTCGTTTTGGTACTTGTTGAGTGGTCTCCTAGATGCTATTGATGGACACTTAGCAAGAATGCTGGACCAGGGTATCATGTACTTTATAATCATATATATACATCTCCAGTGGATTTGCATTTGATATCTTTACAAATTGTAATGATAGCCATTTCCTCATGAATTCAGTGCAGTTATGAACAATGTGCATATGAATCTTGATAAATAAAGTTGGTTTTAACAGCTGAGAATTCTGAAAATGAAAATGTAAATATAAAAAATAAATTTTATTTTTTTAAATACATGAGGGTATGAACTGAGACACTTTCATGCTGGCATGCTTTCCATGAACCGCTAATGCCGATATAAAGCATCACAGTTTATAGGCTAATGTATTTTCAGAAATGAAATTTATTTCTTGAGTACATCCTATGATCATTCCAGCAGAGAAATCACATGACATTCAAGCATGTTTGACATGTTTGATAAACTTTATGTGTACAGTTTAGTATAAATGCTTTCGTAGACCTAATTGAATAAAATGTTTACTGGTTAAGCTGACTTTGATTTGAGAAGCTTTAGAAGAAGAAAAAAATGTTTGTAGTCTTTAGTTATGATCACTGAGATGGTGCTCTTTTACAGGAAGTAAACTAGGAGCCATGTTGGACATGCTGATTGACCGCTGTGCCACGATGTGTTTAATGGCTGCCCTTTGTCACTTCTACCCTAAGTACATGCTTTTTTTCCAGTTCAGCATGGCACTGGACATCACTAGCCACTGGTTCCATGTGCAGAGGTCAGTATCTAGTTCTCATCAACCCCATGCATCATTTTAATTTTTGGTAATCCAAACTAAGCACATGTAAAATAATTTGAATATTGTGAAACAAAATGTTCTGAATGAATTCAAAGAAGATGAGGTGTTTGTTGTAATGCAGCATTTTCTTTGTATCTGCAGTTCTTTGATGAAAGGAGGAGACAGCCATAAAAAGCTGGACCTGGCAGCCAACCCCATCCTTAGACATTACTATCACAACAGAGTAAGTGAACAACCCAACTTAGACATTAATATCACAACACAGTGACTGAACAATCCCATCCTTAGACACTACCATCACAACACAGTGACTGAACAATCCCATCCTTAGACATTAATATCACAACACAGTGACTGAACAATCCCATCCTTAGACACTACCATCACAACACAGTGACTGAACAACCCCATCCTTAGACACTACTATCACAACACAGTGACTGAACAATCCCATCCTTAGACACTACTATCACAACATAGTGACTGAACAATCCCATCCTTAGACACTACCATCACAACAGAGTAAGTGAACAACCCAACTTAGACATTAATATCACAACACAGTGACTGAACAATCCCATCCTTAGACACTACTATCACAACACAGTGACTGAACAATCCCATCCTTAGACACTACCATCACAACATAGTGACTGAACAACCCCATCCTTAGACACTACTATCACAACACAATGACTGAACAATCCCATCCTTAGACATTAATATCACAACACAGTGACTGAAAAACCCCATCCTTAGACAGTACTATTACAACACAGTGACTGAACAATCCCATCCTTAGACACTACTATCACAACACAGTGACTGAACAACCCCATCCTTAGACACTACTATCACAACACAGTGACTGAACAATCCCATCCTTAGACACTACTATCACAACATAGTGACTGAACAACCCCATCCTTAGACACTACTATCACAACACAGTGACTGAACAATCCCATCCTTAGACACTACCATCACAACACAGTGACTGAACAATCCCATCCTTAGACACTACTATCACAACACAGTGACTGAATAACCCCATCCTTAGACACTACTATCACAACATAGTGACTGAACAACCCCATCCTTAGACACTACTATCACAACATAGTGACTGAACAACCCCATCCTTAGACACTACTATCACAACATAGTGACTGAACAACCCCATCCTTAGACACTACTATCACAACATAGTGACTGAACAACCCCATATTTAGACATTTCTATCATAACACAGTGACTGAACAACCCAATTTTAGATAATCCTAACCATTATTCAAATACTGAGTCCATTCCCCCCCCCCTCCCCCCAACTGAATATCCAGGAGCTTGCAAGGGTTTTGACCCCCTGCGTTCCCACCAGTACTTAGTCGTAGTTATACATTTGAAGTGATGCCTCATAAACTCCTGTCTGGATACACCTAGGTAGCCTACTTAATAACGAATGTCTTGTTCTATGAAATATTTCTGAAATTCAGTTGCATCTTAAGAATCTGATCATAATCTGATAAAACATAAATGAATCATAGATCTCATCATGAATTGGATTAATTTTTAAAGAAACGAGATTGATAAAATAATCTTTTAAAGTTATTAGTTTGAATATAAAGATATGCACTGTAAATTTATATGTGAGTGTTGATTTCAGATTATTCTGTTTGTGATGTGCTCTGCCAATGAGCTGTTTTTCTGCATGCTGTACCTGACATATTTCACTCCTGGACCAACAAGTAAGTATCTGTAGACAACAGCTGAACTAACCAATTCACTGTGATGACTGTGTAGATGACAGCTAAAGTAACTCACTGTGATGACTGTGTAGATGACAGCTAAAGTAACTCACTGTGATGACTGTGTAGATGACAGCTAAACTAACTCACTGTAATGATTGTGTAGATGACAGCTAAACTAACTCACTGTGATGACTGTGTAGATGACAGCTAAACTAATTCACTGTGATGACTGTGTAGATGACAGCTAAAGTAACTCACTGTGATGACTGTGTAGATGACAGCTAAACTAACTGTGATGACTGTGTAGATGACAGCTAAACTAACTCACTGTGATGACTGTGTAGATGACAGCTAAACTAACTCACTGTGATGACTGTGTCGATGACAGCTAAACTAACTCACTGTGATGACTGTGTAGATGACAGCTAAAGTAACTCACAGTGATGACTGTGTAGATGACAGCTAAACTAACTCACTGTGATGACTGTGTAGATGACAGCTAAACTAACTCACAGTGATGACTGTGTAGATGACAGCTAAACTAATACACTCACTGTGATGACTGTGTAGATGACAGCTACACTAACTCACTGTGATGACTGTGTAGATGACAGCTAAACTAACAAACTCACTGTGATGACTGTGTAGATGACAGCTAAACTAACTCACTGTGATGACTGTGTAGATGACAGCTAAACTAACTCACTGTGATGACTGTGTAGATGACAGCTAAACAAACTCACTGTGATGACTGTGTAGATGACAGCTAAACTAACTCACTCACTGTGATGACTGTGTAGATGACAGCTAAACTAACTCACTGTTATGACTGTGTAGATGACAACTAATCTAACTCACTGTGATAACTGTGTAGATGAAAACTAAACTAACAAATGGCTGCAGTGCATGGGGATCACAAGTTGCTTCTTTTCGAGTTTTTTGGAAAATGGGAAATTGTAAAGGTGGTATCACTGAACATGTTTCTGTAATTTTGTTAGTGGTGATTGCAAGGCATCACATGGTTTATTCATTCATTATCTAAAAAAGACTATTTTCGTATCCGGAATACATCAAGCGCTAAGCATCAGTAATAATGACAGACGATGGAAACAAAGACTTGTCAGATTTAACCAGACACAGGATAAAGTGTTAATATGTTTAAAAATATACAAGTAAAATAAAATACAAATGAAAAATCCTTTATGTTTTAATGATCTTTTAAATAATAGTCATAGTTTATGTCTCCATGATTCATACCCCCCCCCCCCCCCCCCCCCCCCCCTCCCCGGGCTTCTTGGTTAATTGTCAGTCTTAGAAAACGTAATTTTAATTCACAAACCACTAGGCCTATTAAAATTATAATGTTATAATATATAATGCTATCAATTTCATAAAATGTATATGGTGTTAGTGCACATAATTTAAAGTACTGGACATGTAATATCCAAAGGAAACCGTTAGGCTGAGGAAACACAGGTTATGTAAATGCTTCATTTTAAGCAAACAATATTGATTATTTTAATCATATCTTTCCTATTAAAGTACACTATAGATAGATTTAAAACACTTTATTTTGCTAAGAGGGAATCGAGGGAGTTTACTATGTAACGTGGATGTTAAGAGAAATCAAAAAGTGTGAATTTTGAAAAAAGCAATTGCTGTTAATATGTTTTTGCGACAGTTAGTTCACTTATTTCTTATAATATAAAAAATAAAGAAAGTTTTGTTTTTGATAATCGCTTGGTTTAAAAAGAGAAAAAAGGCATTACCGGTAATACGATGTCACAATGCACAGTTTACATCGGTTGTGTTATATTTCCCGCGTTTTTAACATGCACTTACAGAGCATAAATATACAAGTAATTTCAAACAGAAAGTAATAAAAATATCGCCAAAGCCACAGTACTATCATTCTATGTGAAATTAATTCAATAGTAAACATCAAAACAGATTTATAGTGTAAACATGAGTTAAAATAAACACATGTAAGATGCATATTAATCGTATTGTCACCTGCAGCATTTATGTAAGGATGGGGTAACTATAGTGCTCATAGCGCCATAGGAAACCTGAAAACCAATATTGATACTTTCAGAAAAATTTCCTACCAACATATGTTCAAACATATGTAAAAATTAAAAAAATTCATTGGTCATTTATTTTTCAGGGGGTGAAAATATGTCTGTTTTGGTGAATAATTGCCTTCTAAAAATTGCACAATTGCTCATAAGGAGCCGTGCTACTACTTCATATGAAAATAAATGGACATTTTGATACAAATTATATATTAATTAAGGTTTTAACTTGAATTTGATATAAAATTTGTATCACTTACTCTTTTGTATCATTTTTAAACACCATCTGAAACACCTGTACCATTTAATACAGAAAGTTGACAAGAGGGGTTACTATGACAACCGTAGCATCACAGTTTCCGTGAAAACCATACATGATACTTTCATAATGAGTTACAGATACTGTCAACTACAATATATGTAAAAAATTAAAAAATTCATAGATTCATTAATTTTCAATGACACATGCAATCACTGCCTTAACATGAATAATTGTACTATCCACTGAATAGCATCTTAAGCTTGGGAGTAGTGTGTGTCACAGCTACAGTATTTAGAGCTACATGTGGATATCTGTCTGGATATCTCAGTGATTACAACGCTAGACTAGTAATGTAGGTGTCCCAGGTTTGATTCCCAATACAGCCCAAAATTGTCTACTTCCTATTTCATTATATGTAATGGCAAGTCAGCCAGAATCAAAGAATCTGGGTTTTATGTCTTCAAGGGCAAAGACAATCTAGGAGTGTAGTATCTAAAGCTACATGGGTTGTTGATATTGGCTTGGATAGCTCAGTGGCTGAAGCACCTGACTAATGATACAAGGGTTCGAGGTTCAATTTCCAATCCAGCCTCAAATTTTCTTTACACACACACACATATACATATATATTTATATATATATATACACACATATTTATACTTCACCACCAGTATAAGTGTATTTAGATTCACATCATGTTGTAATCATAAAATGAGAAAAGACTTTGCTAAAACTTTTAAATTAAAATCCATAAGTTATTGATAAAAGTCAATATATGTACATGTAATTTTAAAATTTATTAGATTTTGAATAGTATAATAAGAAATATCAATAAGAAATATATGTGATTTTTATCAAGCCAAGGATACATACAAAATTGAATTTTTTGATTGGAGTCTATTTACGCTTTTATGGTCATGGATAAGAGATGCCCACGAAGTAAGAAGTCCCACTTTGAGTACTGAACTAGAAAGAGTCTATTTGTGTCTTATAAATGATCTATTGATTTGATCTCTTTCAGTCCTGGGCATCGGCTTATTCCTTGAAATAAGACGTCCCACTTTGAGTACTGAACTAGAAGGAGAATATATGTGTTTTATATTGATCTACTGATTTGATCTCTTTCAGTCCTGGGGATCGGCTTATTCCTTGAAATAAGACGTCCCACTTTGAGTGCTGAACTAGAAGGAGAATATATGTGTTTTATATTGATCTATTGATTTGATCTCTTTCAGTCCTGGGCATCGGCTTATTCCTTGAAGTAAGACGTCCCACTTTGAGTGCTGAACTAGAAGGAGAATATATGTGTTTTATATTGATCTACTGATTTGATCTCTTTCAGTCCTGGGAATCGGCTTATTCCAGGCAATACTCTATGTTAGTGCCCCGTTATCCTTCATCAAGGCAGGGATAAGTGCCCTGCAGCTGATAGCAGCATGTAACAACATTGCTGTTATTGATCAGAGTGATAGAGAGGCTAGAAAGACCAGATAAAGAGAACTAGATTAATTGTAATAGGATTACAATTATATGAAAGGGAGGAAACTCAGCAAATATCACCAGTACAGAGAACCCGTATATATTTTTTCTACTGAAGGAATTATCATTTTATACTCTCTGATGTTTTATTTGTTTTTGTTTTATTTGTCTTTATCATTCACTAACTGGTTTTAGTGAGGTGAAAAGAAATGTGTGTGTATTTTAAATCATATAAAATTTTGATTTTTGTAATAGTTGTGATCAAGAATCTATGAAATCCTCAGGCTGTTGATATATTTTTAAAAACATGAAATGGCTCCTTAATTATCAATTCTGTGAAAATAAAGTTATCTTAATGTAAACTGAACACATTAAATTAAAATTGAATTTGAATCATAGATTAAAGATGTATATTATGTAGTGAACAAATTGATATGACAATGTACATCATGCAAAAGAAATTGATGAGCAAAGATAACACTTGAACTCTTGTAATGAACACAGATCCAATTTATTTTTGTCTCCAACACCAATTATTTTTACCTGTACCAAATAATGTTTAGTTTTGTATTATTGGAGTTTGAGCTTTACTATTCTAAGTTAGAGATGAACAGAATGCATGTACTATAACTTGAATATATGAATATATATATATATATATATATATATATATATATATATATATATATAGATATGGTGTGACAGCGTGGCGAGAATTCCATCGTCATCGAAAGCAAGTTTTAAGACTTGCCTAGATGGTCGAGCGGTCTAGCGCGCTGGTTACATGCTGCTAGGAGATTTGGTTCCGCAGGTCGTGAGTTCAACCCCGGGTAGGGGCGGAAGTGGGTATCCACATAAAGTGAAATTTTCTGTGCTTTATATATATATATATATATATATAGATAGATAGATAGATAGATATAGATATATAGATAGATAGATAGATATAAATATTGGTTATTGAAGTTGAACAGTGTGATTTTACTAATTTACTAGTAATAATGTATATATATTATTGGGGGTGGACAGAGTAAATGGAACAGGGTCTGAGGGAGAAATGCATGGGGTGGGGGAGTGGGGAGAAAGGGGATGATTGATGTAGAAAAGGGGGTAGGGGGAGGAATAAAAGGAGGGAATGGTGGAATCCCCTTCTACTCCTATATGGTGATTCCACTGTTAAAACATACAAGTGTTGATTTCAAATTAATTATGTGTAATAGATATGGATAACTGTCTTGAGGATGTTTGAATTTTGACAAACTTTAGAAATGGATAGTTTATAGGATGGATAGTTGAATGTCAATATCATTTTTACGTGCAATATACAGTTCTGCTTTCCTTTGTGTAGTGTATAAGATGTATTAGATACATGTACATTAGAAGGAATAGTGCTTTAGCTGCATGTCTTAGTTGACATAATGTGAGAATGTACTCAGTTTACTTTTGTTCATTGTAGCTAGTAAGTTAAAACAATATCGAATAGAAGATTTTAATTGTCAAAATACTGTTTGTTTTTGTTGTTAAAGTGATTAATTAAATTGTAAATTGAATCTGATTGTCATCAAGTTTCTTATTGATTACACTAAACAAATTGATACACATTTAGTGACTGACAAAACATTTGATATTAGCAAAAACAGGACTTCATTTTTTATGTTATAAACATTTTCTCCCTTGTTGACTCTTTGGCCCTTTACTACCTGTGTCATAATGTGAGATTAATAGAACCCTTCATTAGTACGAGTTTGAGATTGGGAAACTCCACCAAGGGTACAAAATTCGCAGTCTACGACGAGGCTTCAAGTCCTAGACGACAAATCTTGTTCAAGAGGTGGAATTTCCTTAAGAAATTTCAAAATCTTCATTTAAACACCAAATAGACAGGCAGAAAGAGCATACCTGAAAATGGTTTTAAACCCAAGATTGTCCACTGAAAGCTTTATCAAATTGAAATTTAAAAGAAAAATATTTTACTTCACCATGTAATGTAAATCATAGAAAATATATGACATCACAATAATGACGTCGCAGTAGTGTAAAACAAACAACATCGCACTCTAATGGTAACCTCTGACGGGCTCAGGCCGGGATCAACTCTTGGGGCCAATCCCAGGTCTGGGATCAGCATTAGAGTGATATTCTCTCTCTCTCTCTATATATATACATGTATATATATTGTGTATTTTGTTGTGGTTTGAATTCATGGTATATAGAAATATACCCACACAATCCAAATTGAAATACATTGTAGGTCCCACAAAATTTAATCATTTCATAGTAGTATGTATATTACACAGTCAAATATATTTGTAGAAATCTCTGAAATTTTACAATAAACAATATGTATAAAATATTGCAATAAGATTTTTAAAAATAAATGTATATATGTTTGAGATCAAAATTGTTTACCTTTCATCTACTGATGTCATAATATTATAGACAATGCATGTACATACTGGTACTAGGTATATGTATATGTAGCCAAGCATTTCCAAAGTACACATGTATTATATTGCACCAAGGCTTAATTCCTTGATTAACTCAAGAGAGAAAATGAATTCAGTTCACATTGAAATCTTTTACATGCGTGTCTAGTAGTCTTCTCATCGATAAAATTCTGTCCTTGTTCAATCCATGGTCCAAAAATGGAACCCAAAACAATGCCTGCAGTTAGAATTAAAATACAAACAGACAGAATTATAACAATGTCATAAGTTGAGAAGATTTGGAATGAAGTATAATGCTTACAATGTTAACCAGACTTATGAATGGGATGAAGTATATAATACATGTACTTACAATGTTAACCAGACTTATGAATGGGATGAAGAGAGGAAACACACCAGTGGAAAAGGAATGTGCCTGTAATTTGATATATTGCCTTCTATTCAATGCTGTCAAAATTCTGGTGGTATATAAATGTATAGCACAGACAAGAAGGTCGATATTTCTCACCTCTACTGTACCATCATGAACTTTGAACTCCATTACATCTAACCATTCAGCCCAAGTGAATACAAAGATTCTCACAAAAGTGGCATCTCTGCTTATCTGTAAAAGTAAAGAGAACTGTATGATCTTGTAATATTTAAATAGGAATTTCCAATATTATTTAAGGAAAATAATTATACCTTGTGGATATCATAGTATGTGCCTTTATCGTCCGTGGACTTTAAAGGTTCTAGAGCGTCAACAATGGATTTCAGAATTACTGCGTTCTCTTTTTCACACGTCCATCTGCAAGTAGATTAATTACATGCGTCACTGTCTCATCACTTTTTTTTAATTAAAGAATGCGAAATGTCACCTACGTCTCTCTGTAGCTGTGTAGATGTTTAATTATGGGAAGCCACATAGCCGGTCGGAGAAGAGCTTGGACGGGGGATTGTAAAATACTCGATAACGAAACCATGTTGACATGTGCTTTTTTGACAGGACACGCCCCCAACTTTATTTACATTTGTCGGTAGTTTCGTAAACAATTTATGATCCGTCTTGAACGACATAGATTCATGTGATTTTAGTAGATTGATCCTCATTATTAATACACAAAGATAAAATTTTGCTTCATATTAGATTAAACATTGTACTTATATACTTATCTGATTCAATAAATACGAAACTAAACAAAGAGACTACTTTATAGTGGCCTTGACATTGACTATGAAGTTGACGAGCCAGACAGAGGCATAATAATCACATGACTACTATTTGTGTGTCAGTGGTATTTTATCAGGTTTGGCGAAAGACTTTGTGGTGAGTTTTTGTTTGTTTAGCATCCTTTTGCATATTTTAAGATTTTTAAAAAGCCTAGTTTTATCCAATTAATAACCTAGTCAGGCTAGCTAGTGAACGTGAACTTCCGTTTCACCAACCATCTCGGTCGTGTATATGTGCTGTGCAACAGCTGCAACAAACTCTAGATAGTCCTGTTAAATGTTACAACTTAATATGTAAATAGCTGATTTAAGATTTATTTATATCTAAGAATCTTTTTTAACATCCCTCCCCCAAAACACATGTACCCAGGCATAAATTCCCATCCTGTAAGCTTCAGTGTAGTTCACGTTCACCTGTTAATATGTTTAGGTAACCATGTTAGTTGCTAGTAGGTTTTTTCTATGATTGTTTTTAACCTCTAAATTATATACACCAAAGTGTGCTTCCCACTTTCCCGTTTATAATGTGCATCAAGATTTATTGCATAAACAGCCTTTCCTGATTTTTAACATTCTGACTCGAGGGGAAGCTCTAATCCTCTATCACTGCAGCTAGAGAGAACAATGTCCATAGTTTATGTGTCTCAATCAAGCTTGAGCATTTGGATTGTAAAAAGTGCTTTCTACCAACATATATTTTTTTTTGTTTTTCAAATGTGCTTTCTGTTCATTTTCCAGGTAAAAAGATTAGTAGACCAATTTTGTAACCCTCCGCAATTTTGTTGATAATTTCATGAGGACTATTGATCTATTTGATTTATCTGATAGTGTTGTTGTGGAATTTGGTCATGTTGGTTACACACCTGCAAATATTTTTAATTTATTGCCAAAATTAAAATTAATGCATTGCTACACATGTGATAAATTCAATGAAGATATTATAATTATGTACATGAATGTAGTTCATCAACACCTGGTCCAGTTATTTCAGATTAAAGAGATTTTAGCTTATCTGATCCATGTGGGTTTTGCTGGTCAAAAGCTGTTGTTCAGTTTTGTTGTAGTAAAAAAATGGTTGTAATATAATGTACCGGTAATATTTTCACATTTTGACTTCTCCATAACTGCTTGACCAATTTCAATGAAATTTGCTTCAAAGCATCGATGCCTTTGGTAAAACAGGGTTGTCACTAGAAATTATTGAAGACGAGTCCCAGACTCGTGGTTTATAAGCAACTTGAGTCCTATGAAAATTTGACGAGTCCCATGAATAATGAGTCTTTTTATATAAGACAATCAAAATGGAAGCAGTACAAAACATATCAATTTTAAGGTCCTCTTTTTACACATGAAATTAAAGTTAACCATTTGTGACTTGGTCTAGGACGACTAATTGTCCACACCAACAGAATTACTTCCCCAAATCTCCTATCATCACAACAACCCGGTCTATTCAATATTAAACAGCATTTTAATCAAATTATTATTGTGTCAAAATAGATGCGTATTAGTTTTGTTTGCAGAAAATGTGTAAAACCTACCAAAGTTTACAAACTATGCTACTTTTGATTCCCATAAGAATATCTAAATATAGATCCTGATTTATTTTTTTTTTATATATAAAAAATAATAAATAAATGAATACGAAATTAAAATTATTAACTGCCAGTGGCAAAATGTTTTTCACTTTGCATCTTATCTTATTATCTTTTTAATGTTATATTCTAATTCGCACGAGATTGACTGGCGCTAAACAAACAAGTCGGATTGGGACACTGTGAACTCGATGGTATTATCTCGGTTCACTAGAGTGTAACGTTTTACCTATATCCTTCTATGAGTTTTGATTGATACACAATATCAGGGCTCTAAGTAAAATTGTGATTTTTACACCGAGTCCAAAACGCGTCCGCTGGACTGCATGGCCATATCGGACAAACTTGCGTCCCAAATGAATTTTCTGTGTCTAGGATGCAGATTCTTGCATTAGTGACAACCCTGGGTAAAAGGGATTCAAGTTTGTTCAAATGACACATAATGCCCCTTTCCAAGGGAAATTAATTAAGAATTGGTAATAATAGGTTTGGGTGCTTAAAAAATATTATCAAGAACTGCTAAAGTAGAAAAACCCTGACTTGTTTAAAAGCAATCTGTCTGAAGCCAAACCAATAGTGAAAATAGAAGTCTGGTGTTAGTCAGATTGCATATAAAAGCAAACCAGACCAACAGCGCAGATTATGTATGAACATGATGATAGCTTCCTTATTAAAAAATAATACGAAACTGTCTTACAGATGAAATATCTTTTTAAAAAGACTAAGTCTAATGTGAAAGAATACGTACATTGTAGAACACCTCCTCTACCATGAGCGTTAACAAAAAGTCTGCCAAGAAGACCTTCCATGTAGACGAGTCTGACCTGCTGTGTAAGAACGGTTGTGGTTTCTATGGTAACCCAGCATGGCAGGGCTTTTGCTCCAAATGTTACAGAGAAGTCTATCAGGCAGCCAAGCAGGCTCAAGCTCAACATGATGAGCAGAAAACCAGGTGAGAATAAGCTCAACATGATGAGCAGAAAAGCAGGTGAGAATAAGCTCAACATGATGAGCAGAAAACCAGGTGAGAATAAGCTCAACATGATGAGCAGAAAACCAGGTGAGAATAAGCTCAACATGATGAGCAGAAAAGCAGGTGAGAATAAGCTCAACATGATGAGCAGAAAAGCAGGTGAGAATAAGCTCAACATGATGAGCAGAAAAGCAGGTGAGAATAAGCTCAACATGATGAGCAGAAAACCAGGTGAGAATAAGCTCAACATGATGAGCAGAAAAGCAGGTGAGAATAAGCTCAACATGATGAGCAGAAAAGCAGGTGAGAATAAGCTCAACATGATGAGCAGAAAACCAGGTGAGAATAAGCTCAACATGATGAGCAGAAAAGCAGGTGAGAATAAGCTCAACATGATGAGCAGAAAACCAGGTGAGAATAAGCTCATCTTAATGAGCAGAAAAGCAGGTGAGAATAAGCTCATCTTAATGAGCAGAAAAGCAGGTCAGAATGAGCTTAATATGATGAGCAGAAAAAACAGGTAAGATTAAGCTCAACTTGATGAGCAGAAGAGCAGGTACATGTAGGATTAAGCTCAACTTGATGAGCAGAAGAGCAGGTAGGATTAAGCTCAGCTTCATGAGCAGGTAAGAATTTAATACTGGGCTCGTGAGTCATGAGATCATTCTCAATTTCGCTACCAGAAGCAAAAGTAGTTTCCCCATTTCAGAAAATGAGCCCAGAACATATGGGAGCATAATATTGTGTAGAGAATTTAGTCTGTATGCATGTTGAGATGGCAGCATGATATTGTATTGATGGTTTAGTCTGCATAATGAGGAGAGCAACTGAATAGCCTTTAGGCTGTTTGAAATCTTAATGAGATAAATTAGGTGTCAAACCAAACTGAAGATTCTTAGAACAGTCTGTGATAAACAATGAACAGGTGTAGGCACTGTTGCATAGCTACAGTTATTTTTCTCTCCTCAAACTTTGTAATGAGAAGGTAAAAATGGGATATGACAACAGAACAGATTGTTTTCATGTGATATCTGAGACCTGTATTTAGTGGAGTTGTAACCAAGTTGGACTAGTCTTATTATATCATGGTGAAATGAAATTTTTGTGTGTCTGGATTTCAACATCTCTACTCTCTTTAATAGTAATATACCAAGTACTTTTGAAACTTAGACCACAAAACTCTAAAAGATAAATTTCATAAGTACAATCTGCAAATAGAAAGTTTTTGCATACAATTGACTTTAAATAAGAAACATTTAACTTTCGAACAGAATATTTTACCTATAATAGATATGCACATCATATACAGGTATGTACTTTTAATTAAGGTGTCCAATGAATAGACGAGAAATGAAATGAATTGTAAACTTGTATGGTCAAACTATGGGTTCCGAATCATTACGTTATACTGCCCTGTTTATCCATCTTACTTATGTGTGGGTCATATCATTATACTACAGAGTGTACATCAAGTGTAAAAAAAAAAATCTAAGCCATAACTTTGTTTTGGAGGGACATTAGAAGCTGATACATGGCAAATTGGTTACCTAATAGGCACATGTTGTGTCGTGACCCTGATCCAAGGTCAGTTCATGTAGGTCTCTAGTTTACTTATAATTCAGATAGCTGGAACCTATTTTTAAAATTTAGACATATTGGGCCTATTATTTAAAATTTAGATAGCTGGGAGTCCTTTTTTTCTGTTATTTAGACAGATGGGACCTCATTCGTATTATTTAGACTACTGGGACCTAATTTCCTATGATTTAAACAAGCAGGAAATGATTTAAACACATGTAGCTGGGGCCTATTTTACTATGTTTAATATAACTTCAACTTGTTTTTTATGACACCTCACCTTTCATCAAACTACAAAGTGCTGTCCTAACCATGCTCCACAATATTATAGAATCTTCAATGCAGTGAAAATAGAATGGTGAAGAAATTATGATATTCTTATAAGATTTTAATTCAGATTATACTTAGTATGGAATGATGTCCTTTTAAGATGTTAATTCAGATTATACTTAGCATAGTACATGTATTGTTTCGTATGTTTCCAAATTTGGATTTTAGTTTGGATTAAATTTAGTATATGTCCCAAACTTTAATTTTAGTCAGATTATATTTTTCATTTTAATGGACAACATGGCTGAAAAAGAAACTAGATAACAATTTTATGATGATAAATAAATGTATCACTTCAACGATTAAATTTCTGGTTTTTCTTAATGTTGACCTGGGAACAGTCACAATGAGGCTCATCATTAGTTGATGAATCTGATAAAACAGACAATGACTCAATCAAAAAAGTGCTTGTGTATTGGCACATTGACCCCCCCCCCCCCCATTCCTCTATGTACAACACTTATCACACTTGATTTATTTGTCAGTACTTATATCCTCAGTAAGTGACATCATCGTCATAAGGGCAAGGCTAGGGTAAAGGTAAAAAATTGATGTCTTTGAATTATGAATGGCTTTGTAGTTTGAGTATAGTAATCACCCATTACAGGGAATGGAGTGGGTGCTTTGTAAACTGCAGTCACCTTTATTCAGTAACTAATTTCCTTTTATTCAATAACCCTCTTGTTAATTTATGAAAATGATTATAATCAAAGGCATTAATAGGCACCGTAAATAAGTATTGCACTGTCTGTAAAAACAATGCCTTGGATGCAGTAGAGAAATGAATAATTGAAATACGTACACCCCTCTGAAATTTTGTTACATGAAGATGGGTATCTAACGTATCCATACAAATCGTTCGAATTCATTCTGCATGATTTTTTTCCACTTTAATAAAATGTGAAAAAGCATACAGTATCTATTAAGGTTATGTCTCCAAGTGAAATATTACTTAACCGCCAAGTTCCACCTGAAAAAAGAGGGTCAAATACCTATTGTGGTATATAATATGCACCCTTTTCTAACACCAAAAATTTCTTGGAAAAAAGTGGGTATTTTTCAGCAAAATATGGTAAATATAGTCAAAGTTTAACTGAATATGAAATAGGACACAACATAGAACTAACATGAGCAGATTGTTATAGGAGTCAGCCCTAATATTAGACACAGTCAGGTGTGAGTCAGGTAGACCAAGGTTCACTCAGACATTAAGGGATCAATAGGGTTAGTTTTAGAGGCTGATGGTGGGAAACAGATGTTGCACACCGTGACTCAGGAAGGGGGTTAACAGTGCTTAGAATACATATCTGTACATTGACAGAGCTGTATCAATACTGGACTATAATGGGGATACTACAGGGTGATCAATACTAGAAGTCACACTTTCACCCACACCTATACCCATGACCCCCCCCACCCCAATCCCACCCCCAGCTTGGATGTGCTTAGCATATAACGGAGTATTTATTCAAATTCATCATGTGACTTTTTGTGTGTGTACTTTCTAATGGGCATCTGTGTTTTAGAATTAATTAAAAAATCAATCTTGTTTCATTGAATGCATGTACATTATGCTCAACTTGATACCACATGAAAAATCCTTAAAAGTTCAGGAGATTGGAGGATTAAGGTGTATTTAAAAGATGCAGGTTAAATGCACTAATGAAAGGAGGGGTGTTAGGAGATAAATCCTATGCAACAGTCCTACAGGATTTAAGAGATGTGTGTGTGTGTGGAGGGGGGGGGGGTGTTAAGGGAATTAATCCTATGCAACATTCCTACAGGATTTAAGAAATGGGGGGGGGATGAATCCTGTGAAACATTCCTACAGGATTTAAGCAATTGGGGTGGGGTTGTTAGGAGATAAATCCTATCAAACAGTCCTACAGGATTTAAGCAATTGGGGTGGGGTTGTTAGAAGATAAATCCTATCAAACAGTCCTACAGGATTTAAGAGATGGGGGAAACATTCCTACAGGATTTAAAAGATGAGGGGGGGTTTGTTGGGGGGGATGAATCCTATCAAACAGTCCTACAGGAATTAAGAGATGGGGAGGGGGTAGGGGGATTAATCCTAAGAAACAGTCCTACAGGAATTAAGAGAAGGGGGGATTTTTAAGTTGGATGAATAAGAAAGGAGTCTGATACAGCTCTTTTGAAATTTTAGATCATATTACACCTGTTCAATATATCCAATATACAATACAGAGATGTTCAATATATCCAATATACAATACAGAGATGTTCAATATATCCAATATACAATACAGAGATGTTCAATATATCCAATATACAATACAACCAAAGTTACCAATGCCACACACACATAATAATGTATAGTCATCTGTTACCAAGGGGTCATCCATAATTGTCAACCATTTTCCAAAGTGTGCAAAAAGCACGCTCGGGGGGAGGGGGTAAAAAATCGACAATTTTATTGTACGCTCTTTTTTCTCTTCCGGATTTATTTCGTATCCGCGGAGTTCGGTTTTATTTTATCGTGATTTCATCTACTATTGGCTATAAAAACATAAAAGTATTGGTCATGTTACAAAAGTGTAATGCCTATATAAAAAAAAAGACGACAAGATAAGACAGAGACATCTTTATTTTTTTCTATAAAAACAAAAATCTATTATGTACACAAGATTTGCACATTTATAATATATAAATATTGCATGTATTTGAGGTTAACATTGAAAATTTTCACCCCGAGAAAACCATTGTCAACCGAGGCGTAGCCGAGGTTGACAATGGTTTCTCGAGGGGTGAAAATTTCAATGTTACCCTCAAATACATGCAATATTTGTTTTATTATACTGAATGTTATGTAAACTGGAAAGCAGAAAAACTTACGTCTGTTGACATTTGATCAATCTCTGTCGTGCGATATTTCGTATTTCGATGCGGGTACTCGCGTTTATTACAAACGCTCAAACGACGTCGTCTAGCAATCTACGGCGAACCGTACACGCATAAATTTGTCGCATATGATAATTTTTTATAATATCACCCGTTGTCAAGTACTGTTACCTGTTGCTAGATACTATCACCCTGGGTCGCGTGTTTTCTGTTCTCAGAGGGTAACAATATGTTTTTTCAAATGCTTCTCGACCAATCACGTTCGAATATTTTACATGAAAGTATAATAAACAGTATATCATTCATATATAACAAGAAATAGGGGTACCAATATTAAAGAACTCATTGTTTGAACTAAATTGCTCATAAACTCGATTGTCGATCTTCTTGTTGAGAATTTGAAAATGGTTGATGTACACTTTTTGAGGGGGGGGGGGTCTCAAAAAGTGTGCTTTTTGCACACTTTGGAATATGGTTGACAATTATGGATGACCCCCAATGCCACACACATAATAATTTATATTCATCTCAGTAACTTAGATCTCCATTTCAATATGTGTAATCCCAATCTGGTATTAAAGAGGCATTATCTGTAATTTTGTCACCAAAATTGGAATTCAATCAAAATAGCTCTATATTTATCAGTAATAACACCAGTATTTAATTATTTTAAACATGTTTTAAACTCAAAACAATAATTCTTCCTTCTATATATATTTCTTCACACTAAAAGTGTTTATCTAACGTAGTTTTATTAGGTTTCTCTTGTTTTTGTACAAAATAAATGCTTTTATTTGTCAATTATATAACTATTCATATGCCATGGAGATATTTTGAAGTGGTTGCCATCACTTTCACTGCTATTGCTCGTTTAAGTGGTTGGTCATTCTTGGGGATTTAAATTTTTGTGATTTGTTGTAAGTATGAAAATTTTCAGATCTGGACAAAAAGCACTATAATGTCACAGATCTGAACAAAAAGCACTAATGTCACAGATTGTAATTTGTACTTGGTTGTATTTAGTTGACTACAAAATTTTATTTTACAAAAAATGAATTTCCTTGTGAAATGGGACCCTGTACTTTTTAAGTGTACCACTAATGAAAAAAATTCACCACCAGAAGAAGTGTCAAGTTTTTGCTAGCATGAATATTTGATGAGTAAGGAGGCTGATATGAGAGTGTTTAGCCAACAGGTCACAGCATATGGTAGCAGTGAGTGGTCAATGAAATCAACATGCTGTGCATTACAGGTCTATTACATCAATATGTCCCCCCAGATCTAAGTGTCAACTGCTGGTCGATAAAACATGTACAATTTTGGGTAATCGGTTTCTTCCCTTGGAATGAATGCATTTCAAATAACTGAAGAGAGTATGAAATAAAAAAGAAAATGTTACCGTGAGTTTCAGATAAGTAAATTTACTATGCATTCTCTTGAGTGTTGTGGTTTTTTAGTGATCGTTATGTGCGTGTGAAATGTACATATACAGAATTCGTTGATTACCATGGGGTATTTATCCCATCCAGAAAATCACCCGAGATGTTGCTCTCGAGGAATTATGAATTTGATTATACAGTCTGTTGTGTGAAATACTAAGGAAAATTTCTATCTTTGCATGTTTAGTAAATAGTTTTTAGACTAACACCTGATAAATGATTGTGTTGTTTGCAGGCCATCAGAAGAAGCTGAGGAGACCACTAGTACTCCACTGTTCTCCAAGTTTACAGAGAAAAAGTCTGTACAGTTTAACAAGCGATCTCACACAGTCAAATCCATCTTCAGGAAGACACCCACGAAAGGTATGTATGAATAATTTAATTACCAATTTTACACAGTCAAGTCCATCGTCTGCAAGTTACCCATGAAAAGTATGCATGGCCACACAGTCCAGTCTGCAGCAAGGTGTCCACGAAAGGTACACAATGTATACGTATATTTCAGGAGAGTTTCACTGTATAAATATATACTTCAGAGGAGAGCACATGTGAAGTGCTGTGCTCCACAGTAAGAAGCATTTCATATGAAAAGAGAGGTCCAACATTAGTGTGGGCTTGATGTCTAATGGGAGATAATGTAGCATGTAATGCAGGAAGAGACCTATGCTTCTGTCTATTGTCTGATGAGAGATGTTGTGACTTTTAGTCTGGGGCATACCAACTTCCATTCATTGATACTTATAAGAACATGTGGGACGTTTCTCAGTAATATATGATTTTTTCGTGTCATGTTTCTCATATAACTCACTTGCATCCTATCTTGAATGTTGCAAAAAAAAAATTTGTATATTACCAGGTCTGTTTTAGAGTTAGCATATTTTGATAGTTCCTGGTTGTGGCAAGTAAAAATGTGAAATCAACTCTTATGTATTACAGAAGGTTGTGTGTGTAACCTTCTGTAATACTTAAGAGTATATATAACATTACTAACTTGTTGTAGTGTTGTAGAAGGGGAGAACAATCTTTAAATCAATTGGAGATCAAATACAGGACCCTTACATTGACAGCTATTTCTCAATACCTGTCCAAGAGTAAAGAAAATAAAGTATGAATTATTAAAAAAAAAAACAACAACAAAAGGAGGGAGGGATGTAAGAGTCAAATGGGTTTGATGGCTGGTGGCCAGATAGCTCAGTTGTTAAAGCACCAGATTAGAGATTCAAGGGGGGTGGGGTGCGAATACTGGTCTGGTCCATTGCATTTTCTCCCTTCCTGTTAAATACATGAATTGATGTATTAGAGATTAATCCCCCCCAAATATATGTAATTCAGATAAAATGTCAAAAACAGCTTACAGAAATTAAGTAGGTAACACATGGTGCAATTAAAATACAGAGTCACCTACAGCTTGTCAGAATGTTTTCCCCTTCCTAAACACCTGTTTTAAATTGCACATTGAAATTAGTTAATTGTTCCCTAGTCTATAATCAGTACAGAAAGTTTATAAAATAATAGCTTGAGGGGCAATGACACTCAACAGCAAATCAAAAAAAAGTATTAAAAGTGAAAACTAGGCCCTGTAGTCTAAACATAATGAAACTGTAGGCTGTATCACTGTTAATCCCACACACAGAGTTATATATTTAGGTGTAAGATAAAAGGCAGGGCTCTGACACCCTGCTGAGAAGCTTTGATTAGTGGTCATGTTATGTAAGAGGTGGCAGATTGCCTAATTAATGCCTCTCTTTGTTCAGCCTGTTTTACAACCCCTAGTGTTTACAAACAAAGTCACATGACCGTACATATGATATGCTCAGAGAGATTAGGGTCACCTGCCCAAGCCAGTTCTTGGGGCATTCTGTGTCAATGATTGGCTGGGAGCCTACATCAAAACATGATTACCCCTGGTGGAAGATTTGAAAATAGCTTCCCTTTCATTGATGAGTCCAGTGCTCTGCTCAGGAATTGTGATGTAACTCACTTTGAGTTATTAGAAATAGTGACATATCAGATTTATACATGTAGATGTGTATACATATAGACTATAGACTGCAGCCAATCTTGAACCATGTCTCTGAGAAAAGTTTTCTCCAAACTCAATGTGAAATTGGAAATGGGCTTTGTGGTAGATGTAAACTGTGACTATGATGATGACTATGTTGTGATCAATGTGAAAACTATTGATGGGGGATTCTATTATAGTGGTAAGTCCATTAAATTCAGAAATTAAAGGAAAGAAAAAACAACATTATTTTCTACTTTTATATAAAGTTTGGAAATGGCATGTCTGATGTCTAAATTGTATCTTTTTTGTGTTATATGCTTTATATATTTTTGTATTTTAGCTATGATACAAAATATTGATAAGATTATATCTTGTAAAAATATATATATATATATATATATATATATATATATATATATATATATATATGGTACATGTAAAAGGCCAAATAGCCCATATATTGACAATTGACTTTTTCCTGTAAGGTCATATGCAACATTTTTGTTTTGTCATTTGTTTCTTAAATTATTATATCACTCCTTATATAAAGAGCTCTTGTATGTTTTCCAAAATAGATTTAAAGTTTATATTGAAATATATACAGCAATATTAGAGATTGCTGTCCTTCATAAATCTTCCTTAGTTACATGTAGCTCAGTGGTTAAATCCCTGAACTACTGACACAAGGGTGCTGGGTTCAATCTCTAATTAATCCCAAGATTTTTCTCTCTCTCTTTGCTACAATAGCTTAGTAATGTCCATGTATATGCAACCGTCAGTGATGCATAAAGAGTTCACTTCACATCTTTACTTCCCACAACCAGGAACTATCAAAACACATGTATGCTAACTCTAAATATATCCCAAGATTTTTCTTATGGGGTAGGATGCTGAATGTCATGAAAACTTATGTATTATTGAGAAACATCATGTACATATATGACCTTAAGGTATACAAAACTTCACATAATTTATTACACTAATTCTAGAAAAATGCTTGCTGTGCATTTTTACCATATTCTCTTCCACGTATATTAATTTTAAACACTTCATAGTGAACAAGATTCATATTGATATTCATGTATTTATTAAACTTTTGGTCACAAAAATAATGCTAGAGATGATGTTTTTTTGAAAACATTAATGGAAAACAGAAGTAAATTTATACTAAAGATGCTAGATATTTTTGAAAACATTGGTTGAAAATTCAATCGTAATTGTTGAACTTCACCAAGATGGTAGACATTTTTGGAAACAAACAGGGGAATATGCTTGTGGTCCTGACTGGATGCATTTAATTATTTCTGATGTCAAATTGTTAGAAATAGTGCAAAACCGGTTGGAATAACTGAATATGAAAGTCTCAAAGATTTTTTTGGTTAATTTTTGCTTTTTCAATGGATAAAATTTAAGCCCTTATCATGTATTTTAGGTCTTTAAGCAATTTGATATACATATGATTTTAATGTTGTTGCATTCATTTAAGAATTCTAGCTGGTTTTTGAAACAGCATATAAATTATTAAACATTGAACTGGATCCCAGTATGTATAGCAAATTTATGTAATTTCTGGGGGTTTTATGATGTAACCTTTCTGTGTCTTTGACCACAATCACCACATTAAACAGGCAGACAGAATCTAGATGAAATGATGCAATCAAACATTGTGTAGTTGAGAAAATGACTGTCCCAAGGCCAGTATTTTACAAGATTTTGTAAAGGGACATAACTTGGGATCAGGCTCTCTAGACCTGGCTGACGAACACAAAGTTGTTTATTTTAGCTTGTTTTAGTGCATTATCTCATAATGTTTCAAGTACACATGATCAGATACATGCCCCTTTTCATGTATTATGTATTCTTACTTCACACACATATCTAATACTCATCAGATAAAATCTGGTCATTGACACCCAGACCCTGACTGATAAAGGACTGGTAACACCCGAATAGGTGCTGTTCACTGATCTTGCGTAGGGATTGAATCTTTATACTAAGTACCACAAGATATCCCACCCACATTGTGTCAGACTTGGTTTTTAATGCCAGTTTCCTTTCAGACCCTTTATCAACAATTATACTGCAATATTTATTATTTTATTCCTAGATCTGTATAGAAATTTACAGTAAAAATTGTCAGCAACTGATGATGTTTTTACATTAGAATGTGATCAAAGTATACACTTTTGAAGTATATGTATAAAAGTCATGTGACCTACTTGAACTATAAATAGGTACATGTGTGATATGCAGTAAAAGGTAACGGGACGTTTCGACCCAAAAGACGTTTCAACTGTGGACATTTCAACCCCATTTTAGGTTGAAGCGTCCCACTTATTTTTTTTATATATAACTAGGACGTTTCGACCCCAAAGACATTTTGACCTCAAAAGTTTTGACCCAATAAAATATTTTTTTCCAAAACAGACATTTCGACCCAAAAGTCGATTTTTTGTTTTAATTGATCACTGAGGTTTTTACCTTAGGCTTTTTGACCAAATACTGGGTCTATCTTTTTACATTAGATAAAAAGATAACTACATTCATTTTCTACCTTAAATTTCCCTGTTATTTATTTCTTTATTGTAAGAATTATGCACTTATGTATACAAATAATGATATAAATTAAATGAGGATATATTTATTATATCAACGTGTGTGTAATGAGAAATTACGCAAGTATCACACATGAAGAATTTCTTACAGTTCTAGTCTCGTATATTACAATGTTTGTCCCGTAGATTTCTAGAACTTGCGTATTGTGTATAGTGTATACATTGATCTCATCATTATCGTCTCCACGCCAAACACTGCCCCTTAATTATTTCTTAAAGGCTTCGCTTTCGAGTCCACCAATTAGCGCCAACTTTGTCATGTTTGATCGCAGTTATCCTGCATGCTGCTCATTGTAGTCAAAGCGATGGTTAATTATTATAATAATGAATTCCAATGAAGAAATAAGTATTACAAAAATCATTATGTAAATCAAAATAACCATAACTAACAATGAACATTAAAACATATTTACTTAACATCATAAATACATAACACTGACATTCCAAAATCAATTCATAAATACACATCAAACAAAATAAATTATATAAACATACATACATGAAGAGAGAGAGAGAGAGAGAGACAGAGAGAGAGATTATATAAACATACATACATACATGGAGAGAGATAGAGTCTAAGATTAAACTTTGGGTCGAAACATCCCAGTTATCAATAAAAAAAATTTAGATGAGACATTTCAACCCAAAATATTCTAGGGTCAAAACATATCTTGGGTCGAAATATCTTGGGTCGAAACGTCCTTGAGGTTGAAACGTCCTAAGTCGAAACGTCCCACATTCCAGTAACGTTACAAATGTCTTGGTTGAATATGAAAGGGTGATTAATGAATTCAATATTCCATTGTCTTTTTAATCTTGTCAGATCATTTTGAGTGTGTTGAGTTTTTTAATCTGGTGCTTCCCTGATTTTTCTAAGGTACTTCCTTCAGAAATGAAAAGTGATAGTGTCACTATATTTGTCTGACCACTTGATGACAACATTCTTTAACAAGCCTTTCTGATTAATATGGCTCTCAATTTTTAAAAAACTTAAGTTAATTCAAGACAACATTTCCCCCTATATTAATGTATCTGCTTGACTTTTAAGATTTTAATGTTTAAAACACCTTTATATTTGTGTCGTGCCATTTGTGGGACCGGTTTCATTTGTTTCAATTCAGATTCTGTCACTTCCGCAGTTGTTTATTAACAGGTTTCATTTGTTTTAATTCAGATTCTATGGTCCATGAGACCAATAGCGCACGTAAAGAAATAAAGCGAGTGAGTTTGGAAACCCAGCAACTGGGAACAGAATTTGCAGATTATCTGAAGTCCATCCGTAAAAATGTGGCCGTAGATGTGACCAAGAACACCAAGCTGATTGTGGACAAACTGACCCAGAACACGGAGGCACCAGTGGATGACCTGTCCGAAATGATCCAGGACTTTTACCAGAACATGTCCGACAGGATGAACATGAACAGTACATACAAAGGTACCGGAGCGGGGATAGTACTTACAATTACTGTATGATACTATTGTATCGGAGCGGGGATAGTACTTATAATTACTGTGAACTGTATGATACTATTGTATCGGAGCGGGGATGGTACTTATAATTACTGTGAACTGTATGATACTATTGTATCGGAGCGGGGATGGTACTTATAATTACTGTGTACTGTATGATACTATTGTATCGGAGCGGGGATAGTACTTATAATTACTGTGTACTGTATGATGCTCACTATTGTACCAGAGCAGGGATAGTACTTATTATTACTGTGTGTACAGTAGGATATAATGTACTTACAAAGCTACTATCAAAAATGTTCATTACTATAGATTCCGAAATATATGTGAGGAATTTATTATCACATAATTTGCACCACATGCGAAATGAAATTACTTGTATATTGCTGAAATACATGTTGAAACTCTTTATCGTTAGACCACTCTTGAATTTATGATCATGCAATTTGATGTCCACAAGGCATATCGTGATGTTAAGTACTCGCTTAGAATAAGGAATCTGCAGTATTATAAGTTTTTGGTGTTCATGTTGGTTATGACATACGTGACTCAGTAGTAAGTTTAGATTTAACCTAGAATGACTTCACTACAGGTCAGAGTCCTGAGATGACGGAGAAACTGCTGGACTATATAGAGAAATACGTGTAGTAAGTTGAGATTTAACCTAGAATGACTTCACTACAGGTCAGAGTCCTGAGATGACAGAGAAACTGCTGGACTATATAGAGAAATACGTGATGGTGCGTGTTTACTCCATGGTGTTCTCTCAGAATATCGAGGATGAAGAAAATGACTTGAAGACTCAGAACCTGATCCGAAGTCTACACTGGGTGACTGCTCAGCAGCTTGACACGCCCATCAATGATAATGAGGAAGACGTCCGACAACTCGTGGACAAGGCCATTACAGGTATATTTACTATTGTCCATCCCCAAATTGTAGGAGGTGCTTAAAAGGTTGAAATTCTTATAAAGTATCTTAATTGTGTTCTAAGTATCAAATTAAAATCCTCTTTCTCACCTCTCATGTTATGTGAAAGTATGTCTTCAATGGCACTACATTTTGAAATTGAAATAGTAGTTCATACACATACATATGTACAGTGAAATGAATAATATTATGTATTTCTTTACATGTATGTACATCTAAGACTATGTAAAGTCAAATCGGGTATCAGAGGATTTGTTCATTTGTAGCTGCAGACCTGTAGCTCTCTGGGAAAATATTGGAACAGATCAGAGTCTCTAGTCTGTCCTGTTCCAGAGTCTCTAGTCTGTCCTGTTCCAGAGTCTCTGGTGTGTCCTGTCCTGTCCTGTCCCAGAGTCTCTGGTTTGTCCTGTCTTGTTCCAGAGTCTCTGGTGTGTCCTGTCCTGTCCCAGAGTCTCTGGTGTGTCCTGTCCTGTCCCAGAGTCTCTGGTTTGTCCTGTCCTGTTCCAGAGTCTCTGGTGTGTCCTGTCCTGTCCCAGAGTCTCTGGTTTGTCCTGTCCTGTTCCAGAGTCTCTGGTGTGTCCTAATATTTTCCCAAAGAGCTAAAGATCTGCAGCTAGTTCATTTTCAGAAAATGATGACATTTTTTTCATCGCGACCATTGTTTCTTTTCAGAAATAATTGATATGAATTCAAAGAAATCGCCCCCAGACAAGTTGGATTGTGTCACTCGTTGCTGCAAGAACATCTTCGAAATGTTAAGCCTTTCCAAAGCGGGTCCAGCTAACGCGGATGACTTCCTTCCCGCACTGATCTTCGTCGTCCTGAAGGCCAATCCTCCATTACTCCAGTCCAACATACAGTACATCACAAGGTTTGCGAATCCCAGAAGACTGATGAGCGGGGAAGCAGGCTACTACTTCACTAACTTGGTGAGTAGGGGCAAATCCCATTTTTATAAACCATTGAATGAAGATATGCTACCTCAAAACTGTAAATTTCAGACATGTAGAATTTTCTTCTGGGTTGAATGCATTTTCTTGCAGTAGAATGCTGGTTTGATTCCTGTGACATATATATTTAAAAACAATTACACTAACAAGAGCTTTGTTTCATGCATTCAATTGAATAGTATATGAACTTTTAGATATCTCACATTTTGACACAATTGTTAATGGATTTTTTTCTTTCAATCAGTGCTGTGCTGTGACCTTCATTGAGAGCATCAACGCTGAATCACTGAATCTAACACAACAGGAATATGACAGGTACATGTCGGGGGAGGCGATCCCTCCCCAGAACGGACAGGACAATACATGTGAAGGTCTCCACACTATGTGGCATAACCTGCGGACTCTCTCCGATCTCCGACAGCGACAAGAGAGAGTCATGGCAGACACACTCCAACTCCAACAAGATATGAAAGAATTTCAAGCTAGTTTTAAGCAGGATGTGCAGAGTGTACTGGAGAAAAATCCTTGTTCAATCCGACCTCGGAAAATGAAAATTGACATTGATGCTGACACAGAAAATGTCGCAAATCTTCCAACACCACTACTTCCTGAACCAATAATGCCAACAAATTCTGTGTCAGTGGTTGGGCAGGGAACCAGCCAAAGAGAACAGAGCCCCTCAGCAGATTCCGTAGCAGGAGAGGTGGTTCCAATGGACTTGCTCCGTTAATCGTAGTGTGACTGAGAGAGTGTGCACGGGAAAAGAGATTTTGTGTTGTGTATGTGAAGATAAGATTGAATTTGTGGATTAGGTTTTGTGTGAGGAAGGTTTCATATTATTGATGTGAAGGGGTCAGTAGCTGTAGCCTGTAGTAAACAAAGCTGTAGATCTGCGGAATGTCTTCATACTCATATCAACATCACACAAGCACCAATACTCATGGAGAGATGGGAGTGACAAGGGAGCGCACAAATTTGTGTGTATATTTATTGAGAACTTTTGTATTATTTATATTAATGTAATGTTCAAGGACAAGGCGTGGAAGTTGTGGACAAGGTTTAACTGTAATTTCATTGTTTCATTTGTCTTCATTGATCAGAGCATTTTGTATGTATATATGTTTGTATGTGAATGTCTACAAGCCTTTGTCTTTTATTTTCTTTGTTTTTTCTGAGATGGACTCAAATAAATTTTTGAAATAATATTATTTCATTTATTGAAAAGGAATTAGCTGGCTAAGTGGGATAGAGTTATTGCTCCTGGATTAACCCTGACATCACTAGGAATTCTTGTGCCCTATGTGGTGCTATTCTGTATTGGGTATAAGTTGCAGAATTCTGTATTCTCTTGTAAATAAACAAATACAAGGCTATACTGTGGAATTATTGTTCATGGGGGCTCAATGTTCGTGGAATTTGCCCGCGAATTTACGTCCCCACGAACCAGTGATTCTTTGCTTCTACACTATAGTAATATGATTTATATTTTCAATATGACGTTAAACCTTGAACTTTCATCCCCACAAAACTAGTAAATATTTGGCTATCCACGAACACTGGCTTCCTCAAACTTTAATGATTCCACAGTAACGGGAGTGGAATGTTTAGACTGGGGATGTCCTAGTGAACAAAGATGAGGTTACACTGAAGCAAGATGTCATCTTGTTCACAAAATACTTTAGAAAATAGTTGTCAGGATCAATGTTTGCTGTAATATTACACCTCAGCTGTTAACAAGATTAGGTGAAGGATTAGGTATGAGATATTTCAGGCAAAGGTTGTTTAATCAAGGTCACACAGTTGGCCATGATGCTGAACTAAGGTCATGGGAAGGAATTTGAATAAGGATGACCTTGTAGTAATGAATTGATTATCTTGTGGTAATTAAGTATTGGATTACGGGTGACCTTGCTTGTGGTAATGACTAATTAAAATAAGGATGACTTTGTGGTAATGGTCTATTGAAAAATGGATGACCTATTAAAATATGCATGCACTTCTTGACTTAGAACACAGATGAGCAAGGTACACTTACCACGTATTTTGATTTGCAGTCGGATGAGGATCAACGAATGTTTGTTGTATACATATTAATTGTAAGATATCATATATATACCAATTCAAACCGAAAATTCAGAATTTAATACCATTGTTTGCAATTTTTGCCGGGAACAATCGCGGCTTGGCCGATAACAGATATGTATGACGTATATACAAAAGAAGGAATTTGATAAATTTTTGGACAATGTGTTCTTCGAATAATTTTAATTCCCAAAAGATATCCGTTTAAAGTTGACCGTCTGGTCTCCAGAAGTGCTAGGGTTCTTGGTTTAATCCCCCCCCCCCTCCCCGATATTTGAAAGACGAGGTGAGGTTTTTGTGACAATATTGAAAAAGGAAAGGATTATGAGGTTAACCGCGTTACTCTCTTTACAGCAGGATCGGGAATATTTCAGATCTTAACAGAAAAAACCAGGGATCTATTAAGATTTTATTGTAAACAGAGTTTGTTTTCAGTCCTCCGAATTATGTATGCAAGGACTCACTTTTTGCAAAATTAGAACATTTTAGACATTTTGAATGTTGATCATGTTGCGTCTCAAAGTGAACTGGACAGATATTGTAATAATATGCACGTTTGTACAATGTAACTATGTAGAAACACAGCGCTATTATTTAAAGTTCCAAAATTTATTCGAGTCAGAACATCAATTTATTTTTTTTTAAAAATGAATTTCATAAAGGCGTATTTTAGTACATTGTATATCTGAATTTAGCAAAGATCAGAATAGAGAGGGTCGCAAACAAAAAGTTAATAAAGAATTTAGTAAAATGCTCTCATGCAAACTCACCCATGTCTCCGCCTACTTGGGTATGAATTGACCAATGAAATAAACTACAGAAAGTTGGAAAATCAGGGGAAAGTTTGATAACATTAATTCAGGGCCGTAAATTAACCTTCAATTTGGAGGAGGCAGGAAATTAGGCGGGGGCCTGGGCGGCCCCCAGACGCTGAGCACATTTTGTGCACACTGAACACGTTTCGTGCAAAATCCTTGATTCTAGGGCCTTCTAAGATGTTACTTGACTAACTCATTCTAAAAGAAAGATTTGGAATGCTTTTTAAGGGAGGTATCATGTTCTTAGTTATTGGAAACAACATAAATTCTAATGAACTTTAAATTTTAATTTTTTTTGGCTCAAAAGTTGGAGGAGGCAGCTGCCTCCTCCGCCTCCATGTAATTTACGGCCCTGTAATTTACAACAGTAAAATGAGTGAGAGATAAACACAACCAAATCAAAGAAATCACAATCCCAAGGTCTGACCTTGAATTTGATAGCTTGTAGAAAGCAATTACCACTATCATATTCAAACAGGAAAGAGGTGTCAGAGTTGAGAATTGCGAACACATGTGAAAGTGCACTCCCTCAAGATCAAACAGCAAGTAAAACAATTAATTTTCAATTATGGATTTGTAACTACTTAATAAAAAAAACTAAGGAACATTATAAAATTACAATTAATGATTTTATTGTACATGACAATGTACTAAAACCAGCTAGAGGTTTGTTTAATACTGATGGGAAAAGAGTACCGATTCATTTCCCATAGACCTCAATGTTAACCTTTGGCCCTCTCATGCACTAATTAACTATATCGATTTTAAACAAATGATCGCAAACATTTCAAAGTTCATTCCAAGTGTTGATAAAAAATGACAAAAAATATATACATGTAGGGTCCCGTGCCTTTAACAGGCCATATTTGTACTTTTTTACAACACATAGTAATCTGCAGTAAATTCCACATTTCATTTTAAGCACACCCCCTACCATGGTAATTTCCTGTCATTTCTCGATTTTGTGCGATAATTTTTCTTCCTGACAATTAATTTGAACCTCTATAATATTTCTAATTTCACTCTTGATATTAGTCAAGCACGCAACACCTAGACATTTATATCTCCGCTCAATCTTGGGGTAAACTGCGTCCGGGTTACGCATACTCTCATTCCTATAGTTGGGGAATACTTCGTGGTAAAACGTTAACCAGTCTAAAATGGAGAAAAGTACAACTGTACACTCTTTAGATTTAAAGTTGATGACAAACCTTGGTTCATGAAGAATTTTAATCTTGATAAAAGGATTACGCCACAGCTTTATAAAAATTCAATAGTTTTGAAAATGATGACAAACATTTGGAACTTTTGAATTGTAAAAAAAAAAAAAAAAAAAGTGGTAAAAATCCGGAAATCGGATATAAAAGTTTATACAAAAAAACTCTGACGGTGTAAGATTGAAACTGTTAAAGAAAAATGATCCTAATCAATATTTTGTTTTTGCCAAATTCAAGAAAAGGTCTAAAGCTATTTCAAAATTATAATAAAATATAAATCGATAATCTTATCATTCATATTCAAAAACATGTGATTCATATTCGATAATCTTATCATTCATATTCGATAATCATGTCATTTATATTCGATAATTATGTTATTTATATTCGACAATCATATAATTCATATTCGATAATTTTGCTATTCATATTCAAAAGCATGTAATATGAATCACATGTTTTTGAATATGAATGATGAGATTATCGAATACGAATCACATGTTTTTGAATACGAATGAAAAGTTTAGAATATGAATTACAACTTATTGAATAAGAATGACATGTTTTTTAATATGAATAACACGTTTTAGCAGAAGAATAACACGTTTTTGAATATGAATGATAAAATTATCGAATATGAATAACAACTTTTAGAATAGGAATGATATGTTTTAGAATATAAATTACAAGTTTTCGAATATGAATAACAAGATTAGTATAATAGTGCAACGTTTTACACGCCATAATAGACAATTAGAATGGATGGTCAGAGTGCAACGATGTTATCACAGAAGCTCAATTTGGTTTACACCACTTTATGACACAACAGATGTAATTTCTGCTTTACATTCTATAATAACTAATTATTTATGTAAAAGATAAAGGTTATATTGTGAATTTATTGATTTCGACTTTATAAATAGACCAATGCTGTGATTAAACTTGTCGAAAATTGACATGAAAGGCAAATTGATAAACGTTATCAAATCTTTGTACAATCGTGTGAAGTCTTGAGTTTGTGTGGATAGGCACCTGGATGATTATTGTGGTAATAACGTTGGTTTAATGCAGGGTGAATTATTGCCTCCAATGCTATTCAATCTATACGTTAATGGTTTTGAAATGACTTTTTCAAGTCTGGTTACAAGTGCGCCATACGTGTGAACCTCTATAAATTTCATTTTTACTTCTGTATACAGATAAAGTGACGTCTTTCTCTGAACCTGTTGGGGGACTACAATTTTTACTTCTGTATACAGATAAAGTGATGTCTTTCTCTGAACCTGTTGGGGGACTACAATTTTTACTTCTGTATACAGATAAAGTGATGTCTTTCTCTGAACCTGTTGGGGGACTACAATTTTTACTTCTGTATACAGATAAAGTGATGTCTTTCTCTGAACCTGTTGGGGGACTACAATTTTTACTTCTGTATACAGATAAAGTGACGTCTTTCTCTGAACCTGTTGGGGGACTACAATTTTTACTTCTGTATACAGATAAAGTGATGTCTTTCACTGAACCTGTTGGGGGACTACAATTTTTACTTCTGTATACAGATAAAGTGATGTCTTTCACTGAACCTGTTGGGGGACTACAATTTTTACTTCTGTATACAGATAAAGTGATGTCTTTCACTGAACCTGTTGGGGGACTACACTTTTTACTTCTGTATACAGATAAAGTGATGTGTTTCTCTGAACCTGTTGGGGGACTACACTTTTTACTTCTGTATACAGATAAAGTGATGTCTTTCTCTGAACCTGTTGGGGGACTACAATTTTTACTTCTGTATACAGATAAAGTGATGTCTTTCTCTGAACCTGTTGGAGGACTACAGAGTCTAATAACTGTACTGGCGAGCTCAATGTAAAGTGTGGAAATTGTTATTGTTGATGGGTAAAAAATTGCAATTTTTAAAAACCAGTGGTAAATACAAAATAATGAACAATGGTATAATAGAGATGACGCTTTAGAAAATGTGAAACAGTTATTTTAGATTTGCGAGCACAACCCTCAAACTGCATGTTTCCTCGCTATCGCTTACACAAATTTCCAACCATCAATATTACTACCAAAACCATTATTGTTTTATTTGTACAGAAAACTTTTATATCAAACTTGTCAAAAGTTTTATAAATCTCACAGAATATGAATGTTGTTTCTGCCTTTGTCAATACGTGCTCTAATGTGATCAAACATTTCAACGAGTTGGTTAACCGTCGAGTCACCTGGCTGGAAACCATGGAGATTACACATTCGATAGAGTGTTGTGTCCTTTACAAAGTTACACAACTGTTTATATCATATTCCCCCCATTATTTTACATACTGTACCAGTTAAATATACTAGGATTTTGTCTATCACCCTTATTCCTATGAATAGGAGTAATATTTGCGTTTTCCTAAATAATAGGAAAACTTAAAGATAAGTTAAAGAGTTTGGTAAGAAGGTCTTTTACAGAAGGGGTTATTTGTCGAAGAATTATAGGTAAAATTCCACCGGAACTAGATGGTGTTTAACGTCAAGAAGCTACAGCCGATCAACCACTCCCTGTTCTGTAATTTCAATGTCATGGAATTCAATGTTGAAGATGAATGCCGTTCCTAGCAAAAATTACCCAACAGAGTTTAATGTTATCATGAACAAGAAAAGCGCGACGTCATTTATTTATTTATTTTACAGAACTTTATCACAGACTTGTAAAGACAGACGTCATGATCGTCCATCACCAGTTTAGTCGTCATCTTGACAATCCATATTGCTCGAATATTTTCAGGGACTGTTCTCTATAGTCTGTAGCACTAATTAGTGTTACTGAAAAGGGTCCTTTTTACTCGAAACGGCTCGTTTCATATTAGTTTGTTCTCTATGCGAAAATTACAGTAGATTTAAAAAAAAAAAAGAATGTTATTATAAGAAGTCTTCACGGTTCAAATTGACACAATTACTTCTACAGAAACCTAAAGAAAGCTATACAAATCATTTGTAACCTTGGAAAGTGTATTTCAGTAGTATGAAACTGAGAAATACATATAAATGTTGACTAAATTTGATTCTGTGCTATTGTTATGTACAAAGTACGCTGCATGTACAGAAATGGTTTCCTGTAAATGTCTCAATTCCATGTGAATACTGTATTATTACATGTGCACTAATATTTAAACTGTGAAGCTAAAGGTAAGAACTGTGCACGGAAGGAACAACAGAACACCGGAAACCACCCATCACTGTTTTTCCTCTACGCCTGCATCCCGTCAATCATCTGGTGTGGATCCAGGAATTTGGGATCACATTCCACGGCCATATAATTCATACAGATTTGCTGATTTTTCTTCAATATTTCTAACAGGAAGTACGTCACAGACATATTTTACATCGTTGCGCGTGTCTTTGAAATATGGATGACTTGCTTTACATGGAGTTTGTCATGTATACAAAGAACATGGAGTGGTGGTGAACCTATTTCCATAGACAATACAAGTTATATAATCTTAAATGGCCTAATTTACATCGCAAAAATAATAAATAGGAAATATGTTACAATGTGAAATGTAAAATTACATATTCTCGAGTATTTTCTAATATCAAGTTGTTTGTAAACGAACTTGTTTATTTTGATTAATTCGTACACAATTCCTCCAGATAGTGGTGATGGAATGTTAATCAATGTTTACAAGATGTCTTAATCGTAACAAAGGACTCCGACATCTCGGCCACGTAGTATCGCTTTAGGGATTAAGCGGCGGGCAGACGGATGACGTAACAGAGACCAGAAGAGGGTTTGGCTCTAATTAAGATTATAGTGTTTGATAACAATGAGTGGATTACCGCTAGAATGGGCCTCAAGTCAATAAGATACTCCGAAATTGGAGAAAGTTAACGGATTGGTTACGTCAGTCAAAATGTTCCAGATGTGAATAATTTGTTATAAAAATGGAAGACTGAAAGGAAAAAAGGAGAGAGAGAGAGAGAGAGAGAGAGAGAGAGAGAGAGAGAGAGAGAGATTAGTATAAGGTTACGTTTACCTCACTGTTATATAGCGGACTCCCCTCCCCCCTATGTATTGTAAGAAATGGACAGTAACTCGTCCCCGTACTCTTTTCTACATCATTGCTAACACGTACATGTATAATAAATGTGGAAAACGTACAGCGAGTGTTGATCTAATTTCCCAGTCACCGCCTACATGGAAAAATAGATACATGTACGAATGACAAAGAGGCCCATGGGCCACATCGCTCACCTGAGTCACCTTGGCCCATATCTGAAGACTTTCCATATATATTTGCATGTAAAACCGTAGTTCCTATTATGGCCCAAACTACTCTTTGCAAACTTGAATCTACACTATGTCAGAAAGCTTTCATGTAAATGTCAACTTCTTTGGCCCAACGGTTCTTGAGAAGAAGATTTTAAAAGCTTTTTCCTATATTTGTATGTAAAACTTTTAACCTCCCCCCCCACTTGTGGCCCCATCCTACCCCCCGGGGGCCATGATTTGAACAAACTTAAATCTGCACTATGTCAGAAAGTTTTCTTGTAAATATCAGCTTTTCTGACTCGGTGGTTATTGAGAAAAAGATTTTAACTATATATTTGTATGTAAAACTTTGATCCCCCTTGTGGCCCCATCCTACCCCCGGGGACCATGATTTGAACAAACTTGAATCTGCACTATGTCAGAAAGTTTTCATGTAAAAATCAGCTTTTCTGGCTCAGTGGTTCTTGAGAAGAAGATTTTTCCTATATATTTGTATGTAAAACTTTGATCCCCTATTGTGGCCCCATCCAACCTCCGGGGCCCATTATTTGAACAAACTTGAATCTGCATTATGTCAGGAAGCTTTCATGTAAATCTCAGCTTTTCTGGCTTAGTGGTTCTTGAGAAGAAGATTTTTAAAGTTTTTCCCTATATATTTGTGTGCAAAACTTTGATCCCCCCTTGGGGCCCATCCTACCCCCGGGGGCCATGATTTGAACAAACTTGAATCTGCACTATGTCAGAAAGTTTTCATGTAAAAATCAGCTTTTCTGGCTTAGTGGTTCTTGAGAACAAGATTTTTAAAGTTTTCCCCTATATATTTGTATGTAAAACTTCGATCCCCCTTGTGACCCCATCCTACCACCTGAGGCCATGATTTGAACAAACTTGAATCTGCAATATGTCAGGAAGCTTTCAGGTAAATTTCAGCTCTTCTGGCCCCACCCTATTTTTGTGATTATCTCCCCTTTGAAAGGGACATGGCCCTTCATTTGAACAAACTTGAAAGCCCTTTACCCAAGGATGCTTTTGGCCATGTTTGGTTGAAATTGGCCCAGTGGTTCTGGAGAAGAAGGCGAAAATGTGAAAAGTTGAACAGACAGACGGACAGACAGACGACGGACAAAAAGCGATCAGAAAAGCTCACTTGAGCGTTCAGCTCAGATGAGCTAAAAAGCAGTGTACGTACATTAACAAAGGCCAGGGGATAGTTGATTTGATTTGAACTTATTTTATTGTATATGAAAGGATGGGAAACAATTAAGTTCTTTTTTTTAAACATCGGCTTCTTCTTCTCCTGTTAAAGGACGCAATACATGTGTCTAAACTTTTTAATTTTTCAGCAAAATTAAAAACAACTCTCGATTAATATATCATTCCGCGGGATCCGGGTTTGAATACGTCCTCAGTTCCCCTTGCTTGTCGTAAGAGGCGACCAAATGGCGCGGTTCTTTGGATGAGGCTGCAAAAAAACCGAGATCCCGTATCACAGCAGGTGTGGCACGATAAACGTCCGGTTACGCCCCTCCCTGCCCAAAAACCGTAAGCGGCTAGCATAGAACTAAACTTTGCAGTCCTTCACCGGCAATGGTGACGTCTCCATGTCAGTGAGTGAAAGATTCTCGAGCGGGACGTTAAACAATATGTACCCAACCGATCAATTATACCACCTTTATATACTGACCTGCGACACAGCTATCGGTATGCGGTTATCTTAATTTAGTCCTGCTTCAGTTGGAGATTAAAAAACGACTCAATGTCATGATATTAATAAGGCACATTAAAGATACTATATTCACTTACTCGAGAGACAACGAAACATCCACAAGTTGTCCAATCATAAAAGTTCCTCCATGATGCTACACATGGCACATTGGAGGCTCGTTGTTTATTCAGGAAAAAAATCAGTGTTCAAATACATGTAGCATATATTATGCAAATATATATACCAGATATTAGAAAAATTAATTCAATTATTGCTCTCTTCAATTGAATTAATGATATCTTTAATTCATTTGAAGAGAGCAATGATTCTTTCATAGAGAGCAACTATATAATTAAAGATATCTTCAATTCAACATATTCACATTAATTGAATTAAATGATATCTTTAATTGAATTGTTGCTCTCTTTAAAAGAATTGATGCGAGCATTAAATCCTTATACAAAAGCAATTGTAAATAATTAAAGATATCTTCAATTGAATGAAAGAGATCATCAAATTATTTATACCGAGCTCTAAATTAATTATTGCGAGCAATATTTCTACGAAATTGATGCTCTCATCAATTGAATTGAAGAGAGCAATAATTGAATTAATGCGCGCATTAAATCAATTATTGCTCTCATTAATTCTATTGATGAGAGCAAGAATTGAATAGAAGATCGCATTAATTCAGTTGATGAGAGCAATATTTGATTTAATGCGTGCATTAATTCATTTAAAGAGAGTAATAACTGAAGATATCTTCAATTATTTGAGTTTATGTTAATTTGGCGCTCCATACACGTGTACTGTGTGTCCTGAATAAGGCTGCAGTATAAGCGTTAGTCCGAGGTCAGCCATTCTTTGGCTGAGGGTGGTCATACCCATTGTTAAATTATTTTGAATTATAAATCATTTGGTTAACCCCTGATCTTTGTATGTTGATTGCATTTCCTTGATATCAAAGTAATTATTAACCTGGGTAGGGTTAGGCCATATTTGTATATATTTGCAGGCAAAATTTCTAATAACATTCCCAATTTCATTTTATCAATGAAAGTTGCTATTCTAATTACACCTCGAACACTTGAATTGACAAGACACGAACTTTGATAGCCTTCTAGCGTATAAGGAAATATGTTACAGCAGTTGGCCACCAACACCGTACCCTCCAAATTTCAGGCCCCTGAGGCCATCCTTAGACAAGAGGCCCATGGGCCTAGAATCGCTCTTCTGATACATTGTAAAACAGGCAAGAATTCTCACTAACCAAGATTCATCAATTAACAAAGTTTTAAAGACCTATCACATGATAGTGTATGAAGGGGATATCATACAGTACACTATTAGATTTGGCAATCAAAATAATTATAAAATAAAGTTACTTAACCTACATGCATATCTGGGTAGTACATATTTCTCTTTTACTTGAATTTTTTCAAGGGACATGGAGACGGTTGGGGTGCTAAATACTGAATTTACTATGCATACAATTAGAACAAGGGGATCGCATTGTATTTTGTCCGGTTTTTAATGCAAAAACATTTAATGCCATTGTTGGAGAATGGTTCTTAAAACCAATATCAACAAAATTGCTTTTTAACTTTTTCAGGTCTGTTGAAATAAAAAAAACAAAGAGTGAGTTAAGTGAAGGTTTGATGATCCTTGGATTTTTAGTTTGAAAGACGTATAGATTTGCAAACAAAAAGCAAAAGTAGGTCACAGTGACCTATCGTTTAGCTGACACACTCTGAGAAGCCAAGATGCATCTCATTTCTTAGGCTTGCTGCCATCAAATATTTCAGTTACTGCATCTTCTTTTTAATAGGTTTTGGTGTGTATCCCAATATCTTAACTTAAATAGATATTAATTTAACTTTGAATATTTAAAAAAAGCAGTGTTTACCCATCCCTTCATATTTAGCCTGTGCAAAATGTTCACTGGATAAGGATAGATTAAATTAGAAAATTATTATATAAGTAAAAGTTTGTTGTAAATAAACTCTCGTTATACACATTAAGAATTATTAGTATTTACTGAGTAAAAAGCAAATATAACTGGTATACTTACCCTGATATCCTCTTTAAAAGACTCTTTCTCAAAATGCCGTTCAAAAACAAAAGATTCATTTCCAAGGTTATGTATCCAATTATTGCACAATGTTCATAGTTTTGGGGGGAGATCAGGGATGCTAAAAGGTAGATACATGTATTCCTTTTCCTTTGACCACAGTGCAAAATTTCGCTTGAACTCCCGACATTTAGATCATAGATACTCTGTAACCCATTTAGTGCTAGGCACAACAGTTGTAATGAATTGCCGCATACACGTCATCAGCCGCCATGATAAGAGATTCTCCCATTCAGCTCAGTTTTCAGTGTAAATGACAGATTAAATCTTGTTATCAGCAGCAATTATTTTTTTCTATGCTAGATTTTGTTGTCTGCATGGTACTAGTTTTCACATATCAAAATTTGATTTTTGACCCTACGTTCCCTTTAATACGTTTGATGGATCTAAGCCACTTAGTATCTGAAATATCTAAATATAGCCATGAAATTCAAAAAGTATATCACAGTGACCTACTTCTTAATTGACACACTCCGAGGACTCAAGATACATACACTCAAACAGGTTCATGATTCTAGGCCTCTTAGCATTTGATTTAGATATAGCTTTGAAGTTAAAAAAGTAGATCAAGGTGACCTAATTTATAGTCTGCACACACCGAGGACTCAAGATGCTTCAACTGACAAAGTTTAATGATGTTAAGTCAAATGGTACCTGAAAATTTAAATGTAACTGTCCAAACGTAGGTCACTGTGGCCTACTTTTGGTCGACACACTGAAGACTCAAGATACATCAACTGACAAGTCAAATAGTATTCAAATATAGCCGTCAAATTCCAAAAGAAGGCCACAGTGACCTACTTTTTGGTCGACACACTCCAAAGACTCAAGATGCATCAACTGACAAAGTTTGATAATTGAAGTCAAATACTATCTGAAATATTCAGATATAAACGTCAAATTCCAAAAGTAGGTCACAGTGACCAACTTTTTGTTTTGGTCGACACACTCTGAAGACTCAAGACACATCCACTGACAAAGTTTGATGATTGTAAGTCAAATAGTATCTGAAATATTCAAATATAGTCGTCAAAATCCAAAAATAGGTCACGGTGACCTACCTTTTAGTCAACACACTCTGAAGACTCAACATGCATCAACTGACGAAGTTTGATAATTGTAAGTCAAATAATATATGAAATATTAAAATATAGCCGTCAAATTCCAAAAGTAGGTGATGGTAACCTACTTTTTAGTCAACAAACTATGAAGACTCAAAATGCATCAACTGACAAAGTTTGATGATCCTAGATTTCATAGTGTCCAAAATATGCATCTAAAATTGAAAATGTGAAATTTGAATGTCTGCAAAATTCAAAAAGTAGGTCACTGTGACCTACTTTTTAAAAAATAAATATGTTTCGAGCCTCTAGACGCATCAACTTACAAGGTTGGATGATTCTAAACCTCTCGGTATCTGAAATAACAACCTAAAATGTATTCATAAATGATTAGCCATAAAGTTCAGAAAGTAGGTCATGGTGACATACTTCTCACATGGCGCAGTTCAAGGTCCCATGATCCATCAACTGACAACTTTTGATGATCATAGGCTCAAAAGTGTCCAAGATATGCATAAAAATCCATTTAATAATAATTACCTGTGAAATTCAAAAAGTAGGTCACCATGACTTATTTTGAGACAACATGATATTAGGTCCTAAGATGCATCAACTAACAAAATTTGATGATCCTAGTCCTTATACTACGCAAAACATCAAAGTTTTAACAAAACAAAATTTAAGGTCAACTTTGAAGTGACCTTGAGACCACACCCTTTGCCCTAGGATGATGCCTTGAACATTTTTTATCTACAACCTATCCTCATCCTTATGCATAAGTTTGGTGATAATTTGTCCAATGGTTCTTGAGAAGATTTCTTAGCAACCACTACTTTTGTTTGCATTTTCCTAATTATCTCCCCTTGTTAAAGGGCCATAACCTTAGTTTTAGTACAAATGAAAGATCTCCGGCCAAGGATACCCTGTGACAAATTTGACAAAAATTGGCCAAGGGGTTCTTGAGATGTAGCCCTTTTCCCAAAAAGTTGACGAACACCGCACGCCAAACATATGGCCATATTATTAGCTCTTTGAGCCTTCGGCTCAGAAGAGCTAAAAATTGTATGTTTGCTGTAACGCGACCGACCTACCCAAAACACCGCGACTGAATTTTTTATGGCTATTCTGAAAGCTTTTTTTACGAGATCGAGATTTTTAAAAAATCCAACATGGCGGACAAGTCCATGGTCACGTTTACTGTGACCGTCAATTTAAAGCAATATATGCTGTAACTGACGGTAAATGAATTGAAAAGTAAAAGAACAAATTGAATAACATAATTGTGATTGAATATTCTTCATAAACCTGTCGTATCAGTAGATTAATATGTCAATTCATGAATAATTGTCTTCATGACTGTAATTCCTGCTCATCATCTCCAATGTGCATTGACCTCGGAGGTCATCAGTTGCGGCCAACCCACACACTGATTCTACTTTTCATGCGTGTCCATATGATCAATTAGTGTTTAACAGACTTTGACAAAGATTTAAAATGATACCCACTGTAAGGCACTTGGATTACCAGCAGTCCCAATTGCAAGTTAAAACTAGGCCTAGCAGAAATGCATTCGACGTTTTAATGCAGCCACCAAGTGCCTAAAAAGTGCCTAACTTTTTGGTTGACAAACCACGATTCACAGGTTTTCAAAATGGAAGACATATAAACATTTTGTGTGTAACAGTAGGTACACTCAAAGTGAGATTTAGTATAATTACTACGGATGAAATGTTATACCGATAAACTACAATACACACACAATAAACATAACGTATCACGGTACAAATAAGGAGTAACTGTCTTGTTTGAGTGGGTTATGAACTTAGATCACATAAACCTGGTGAAGGCACTATGTGGGCCAATCGCTTTATAAACTCGTTACGCTCCCAAACTAGAAGTTGTTACAATGTACATGTATTTATATTTAAATACATTATCTCCTAAATATAAGAAATTTTTAGTTAGTTCTATTATTAGTTTTTATTGACTAATGGTAAAATTTGTCTATGTCTAACCTTGGGGTGAAAGAGCTTGAGTGACGTCACATTGGCACGAGAGAATGGTAATTCATGAGACCATAAACCCATTGTCTACTTGGCAGAGTTATATAGAACAGAATGTAATTGCTATAAATATATACCAGTACCTGTTTATCGCAATCTATTTACATTCTGCATTGAAGACTTGACTCCAATTCAGTTCTTGAAGTGAAGTTATTAGTTTTGAAATCTTTAATGTGTTGTCATAGTGTACATCGCAATATCGCTCATTTACAAATCAATATAGTAAGTGGTTTTCAAAAAAAAAAAGAAGAAGAAAAAAGGCCTACCTACCTACCCACACTAAAAAATCTGAGTCGCGTTACAGCAAACATACAATTTTTTAAGGATGACCCTGGGTAGGGGTCTTCGATGTTTCCAAACGAGAGGTTTACTATGAAAGGTGAAGATAACGAAAAGTGATCAATCTCGTAACTCCTATAAGCAATGCGAAATAGAGAGTTTGGCAAACACTAGCTGCAATAATGTAGCCCTCTCCAATTGTTTTTGGGAGAGGGCTACAACTCCTTAGGATCTCCGTAATGGTGCAAATGCAGAATTGATTCACTCCCGCAATATTTTCGATCATTCTAAACTTTACGTAAATAAAATAATATTCTATGTTTCTTAGTCAATATATAGATTTACAACCTGCAACTTATGATTTGTGGGACTATATTCTACCGTTTTCAACAATTCCGATGTATTCCAATTTCTCGATTTCTATTTGTGCATGGGCCATGTTTAATGTATTGAAGTTATTTGCATATGCCTTATAAGGTAGTTTTACACCAATGGACAAGTACGGGGAGAAAGCTATTTCGTCGGTATCAAAAATGTTTAGATTTAATATCAAGTTAAAAAACGAACAGCAGAGTATAAATTCTTTCTGCAACCATATGATTTTCCTTTCTTTGTCGGAGTGGCTCAGGTAACTACATTTACGCGCAGATTGTGTCAATGTTTAGGTTTTTCAGTAGACCCACCTACGAGATCTCGCGATAACAAGCATGGCGGAGCTGACGAAGAATTTTGCATGTTGTACATGATGTTTAATGAAAAACACCTTTCTTCGACGTGCCCAAGCACAGGTTGGTACTCCTTATGGTGAAAACAACATTTGAGACTAATACATGGAGCTTTTTATCGGTTATTTATAAAATTATTTTGCACCCTTAAGGAGATGCTATGGAATTGTAGCCCTATCCCGAAAACGTCAGAATAATAAAAAAAAATTCGGATAGGGCTATATTACTGCAGCTAGGCAAATACAGACACCTTGACACACTGGAGGTAGGATTAGGTGCCTAAGAGGAGTAAGCATCCCCAGTCAACCGGTCACACCCGCCGCGAGTCCTACATCTTGATAAGGTAAACAGAACCATCTGCAGCCAAACTCAGTGTGCCAAGAACGGCTTAACAATCGGTATGAAACACGTCAGACAGCATTTGACCCAACGATAGGTTGTATTGGCAAACTAGATCGTTATAACGACCATAAGATTTTCGAAATGCTGACTTTAAACGAGACTGTTGACACCCCTGTACCATCAACTTGTTTGTTATACAGTATTCAATAAGGTTAATGTAATTTCCTTCAAATTAGTGGGCGGATCTCCACAACAAGAGAGAGAGTATCATCATCATTTTTTTCACAGAGGTGGTACTCGACCATTATTATTATACCTCAGTATGAGAATTCTATGCAACGCGTAATCTGATTGGTCTAGACGGTCACATGCCAGGGATAACAAAACTTCATATCTCCCTCTCAAACATCATATTTCCCTATCATATTTACCCCTTGGGCAGCCTCGTGCATTTTCCATAAATTTAACGTCAAGGTAGACGAAGTGTATTGTGATGTCACAATAAGTCCGAGTCATTCTACTTTCATAGTTTGTAAGGCACAAAATATGCGGGTCTCTGATACACAGTTGAATGCATGGTTTTAGTTGATACAGAAAACCCAAGGAAGTTAATCTACATTCAAGGAAAATGGAAATACAAAAACTGGTTATCATTTCACTGTATTTCGTTGTTTGTATCTTCTACCGTAATACGTTGACGTCGCGGTTTTACCGTTAGGGCGATCTCAGCCATATAGATGAGCGGACTCCAATTTCAAATATATTTTTGTAGTCTTGCTTTGTTTCGGTATAATAAACAATTTATTGCATGAATGATCAGGAGATATGAATATTTATTCACCCAAGAAAAATCATATTCCCCGAGGCCGTTGCCCTCGGGGAATATGATTTTTCTTGGGTGAATAAATATTCATATCTCCCTCACTATCATGCAATAAATGTATAGTATCTTATCCTTATAATCTCAGGCCCCTTGGGTAGAGGTCGTTAACGTTTGCATACCCGATGTCTATTTAGAAAGTGTAATATATCAAAAATGGTAGGGGCGGATCTTCACAACCAGAGAAAGTACCATTACCATTTTTTTCACAGTGGTACAGTGTAATTAGTTGACCTAAGTAGGGATCTTCGATGTTTTCCAACTGAGGTTTACTCAATACGGATAATGCATTATGCTTTAAAATTAGAGGAGTGGATCTCCACCAACACCATTTTTTTCACAGTGGTGGTAATATAACATTAACACCCTACCCTTAAAATTTCACGCCCTAATGGTAGCCCACAAGGGGTCTTCGATGTGTCAGAACACAATGTTTAATCAATAAGGGTAATCCATTGTGCTAAGAAATTAGAGGGTCGAATTTTTACAGAGAGAGAGAGTACCATAACCTTTCTTCACAGCGGAGGTAGTTGACCACTTATAACTTGCGCTAATAATATCAAGCCCTAGGGTAAATTTATTTCTTTACGTTTTATATTTCGTCATTTTTCGTTATTTTCCGTAAATACATTTCGCGGGTTTTTAAGCTCATGCACGAGCGCTTTTGCGCTTAGTATATAAACTACTACTGGTCAGTTTTCGAGCAGTGCGAAGTTCGTTACAAGCAGCAAAGATAGCTTTTGTATTTCTGTGCCTTAGCCTTCCCTCCCACCCAGCCCATTTTCAGTTTTGAATTCATATGCTTTCATTAGTGATTTTTCAGCTTTGTTGATTTAATGTTTGCTTATTAAAAGCGATCTTGTAACGAACGCAATCAACCTATTCACTTTTTCTGCTTTGTTTTATTATCAAGTAGTCAAGCAAATATTTATTTTCAGACGAAGGCACTGAGGAAGAAAATACGAGTCTTTGATGTTTCTGAACCCGAGGTTTATTCAATAAGGTTGCTGCATTATGCATATAAATTAGAGGGGCAGATCTTCACAGAGGGCAATTATATCACCATTCTGTAAAGTAGTGGAAGATAACCACTAATATCTTGCTCTCAAAATGTCCTGCCCATGGGTAGGGGGCTACGAATTTTCCGAACTCGAGGTTTATTCATTAAAGGTAATGCATTATGCATAAGAATTAGAGTGGCGGATCTTCACAACCGGAGAGGGTACTATCGTCATTTTTTAACAGTGATCGTAGTTGATCACTAATATCCCAACCTCAAAATTTAGTGCATATTCATTTTTGAATTGCAAACTGCGTTCTAGAATGTAGTTCAATATTGAGTAGCGAATATCTAACGGCAAAATGCGGTTCCAAATCCAATTGCCAAAAATTGTGCATTGGAGGATAGAGAGATTAGATATGTCCTTGAAAAACGAAACAGTGGGAGCTCTATAATGAATTCACTATGATAACTTTAAAGATTTATTGACTATTCATTAACACCATTATACACTTTTGATTTTCAAATTGTAAGATGTGTCATGATTTAGTAGTGAGTATTTGTTATTCATCGAAGATTTTAGTAACAAATTTTGATCATGTTAGTAGAGACCGCCACGGTGGCCGAGAGATTAGAGCGTTCGCCCCGCATGCGGAAGGGCCGAGGTTCGAATCCCGCCCGCGACAGACCTACATGCAAGTCGTTAAAACAGGTAGTGACAGTTCCATCGCCAAACGCTCGACATCAGGTGTGAATGTCACGGGTCCTCGGAGATTACCTTAAAAATGGATGCCCCGTGTCAGAGTAGGTGCGACACGCCAAAGAACTCTCACTGCTCAATGACCGAGCAAAGGCCTAAATTTGAAGCCCTTCACCAGTCTTGATGACATTTCCATATGAGTGAAAAATTTCTCGAACGAGACGTTAAGCAAGATACAATCAATCAATCAATCATGTTAGTAGATGTTGATATATACAGCTATACAGGTTAATAATTACAACTATTAAAGGGACTGGTTCACGTTTTTCGAAAGAACTATTTTTCATTTTTGATGTTAAAAATTAAAAATATAACTCATTTAAAGTTGACAACCAAAATTTGGACCATCTGAATGCAAGGATACAATCAATATTTTAGCTTTGATTCTGTGTTATGTAAACAAACTCGAGTCTTTTTATGTAAACAAACAAAATAATGAAGCGTTAATTTTGTAATTTAAAGCATCTTCATTTTGTACAATTACAAATTTTAACTTTTAAATGACACATTTTACCTAAAGTATACTTGAAATGGGATATATATAATAAACTTGGATCAATATCCATTTATTTTAAATCTTCGAAAACAATAACACACCTCAATCTTTGTTTTCAAAACAAATAATAAACTCTTTATAATGAGTTTCTGTCATTATGAATAACATTAATTTTATTGTGAAACCTTCTAAACATATTAGACTGTAGATTTTGATAATTTAAAGTTAAAAACAAAATTTGGAGGAAAATCGTGAATCAGTCCCTTTAATGTAAGTAGATACATTTAATCATGTTGATACCTACACCTGTACATGCTGATAATTACAACTATTCATGTCAATAGATACACTTAATCATGTTAATAGTTTTAGTACAGTATTTCTTATTCAAACGCCTTTAATCATTTTAGTAGATACACCAAAATGACCTGTTTTTCATATTTCGATGAAGTAGAGTTTATTAAAAAAAAACCTTCTACATCAGAAGAAAAATTCTTGCTGTGGCCTTCAACCCTACATGTAGATATATCGACAACGTTTCTATTAACTAATCATTTTCATTCATATGAGATTAATCACTGTTCGTTATCTTCATCTTTCATCCCTGTGAACTTGAGATAGCATTTCGCAAATTCTATGGTCGTTATAACGATGTAGTTCGTCAATACAACCTCGCATTGGGTCAAATGCTGTCTGACGTGTTTCATACCGATTGTTAAGCAGTTCTTGGCACACTGATTTTGACTGCGGATAACTCCGTTTACCTGATCACGATATAGGACTCACGGCGGGTGTGACCGGTCAACAGGGGATGCTTACTCCTCCTAGGCACCTGATCCCACCCCTGGTGTGTCCAGGGGTCCGTGTTTGCCCAACTATCTATTTTGTATTGCTTATCGGAGTTATGAAATTGATCACTGTTCGTTATCTTCACCTTGCATGAAAGACATCACGGAGTCCTCCACATTTGTTTCGTACTTGGATATTTTATTGAAAATGGAATATTAACGGCAAACTAACAACTCAACTTTATGACAAACGGGATGATTTCAGCTTCTCCACCGTCTACTTCCCATATCTATATAGCAATATTACATTGTCATCTGTATGTGGTGTTTATATCTCTCAACTGATACACAAGAGCTTATTCTGTATATGATAAGTTTTTAAATCGAGGCAGGCTACTGACAAACAAGTTGATATTACAGGGGTTCAACAGTCTCGTTTACAGGCAGAATTTTGCAAATTCTATGGTCGTTATAATGGTCTAGTTTGCCCATATAACCTATCATTGGGTCAACTGCTTTGGACATGTTTCATGCCGATTGTTAAGCCATTCTTGGCACACTGATTTTGACTACGGATTACTCCATCTACCTGATTAGGATATAGGGCTCGCGGGGTGTGTGGCCTCTGGTAGGTTTGCTCTCTTTATTTTGTATTCCTTGTTGAAGTTATGAAAATGATCACTGTTCGTTATCTTAGCTTTTGGTATACTTATTTATGCTACAGATACATATTATAATGTTAATAGTTATACCTAATCATGTTCATACATAGACGTATTCATGTGAATAGTTACACTGAATCATATTAATGGATACAGATCATACACCTATTCATGTTCATAGGTATACCTAATCATGTTAATTGAAACACTTAATTTATGCAGGAAGCATATGCAATGAATCAAGTCTTAAAGCTATATAAACATCGCAATTGTTTGTCGTTGTTAAGTGACCTATGGAAAATATTGAATACTGCCTTTTTACTTCAAGAGGTTATATAAACACATAAATGATATCAATATCTATTCAAATTCATTGGAGCCACCTATCTTTTTCTCCTAGAATTTGTTTTTGATAATTCTTTATTTTCGTCTATTCTGTAGGCCTAATATCAAAACATGTAACATACATGTATGTATCAATCTAGATTTGCTATGTTTCTCTATGTTTAATAATCAGTGCTCTCTTTAATACTTTTTAATAATGCCAAACATCTATGTTTGGTGACATTTAAGTATGGTAGAGAGCAGATAATTAGAATTCTGAAATACAGTATTTGGACGAAATGATAAAGTAATAAAACCAACATAGAGACTTGAGCAAGTCTAGTATCAATCTTGAATTTACAGAATATGTTTTATGAGAGAGAGAGAGAGAGAGAGAGAGAGAGAGAGAGAGAGAGAGAGAGAGAGAGTAATTAAATCAAATGACTGTTACAATTGAATAACAGGTTTCACCCAGAATTTTTTTTACAAATCCTTTTATAGATATTTCTTGTAATAAATATTGACCAAATTTCTACCTATTCTAACTACTATGCACAGGTGTTACTTATGACTATATCTACTATCCAAAAATTCGACCTATTCAAAGTACTAAGAATAATGAGTATTTCGCTGCATTTAAATACAAGAAACACGTCAAAAATGTGTTAGTGAAACACTATGTCCCCGAATGGGTATTGCAAATTGACTACGACATTCTTGAATACCCTTGAGTTTTCATGATCTTTACAGTCATGACCTTGATCTTTCAAGTCATTATATATAAATTTTCTATCTTGTATAGTTCAAAGTTATGACCAAGTTAAAGTTGCAGACAGACAAACAAAACCACCCTTCCCCTCAAATTTTAGATTTCAAGGGCAAGAAAATCTCTAATTCATTTGTCAACCTTTGGTGTAGATTTACATTTCTAAAGTTAAAGTATCTATTCATGCAGTACATTTAACTTTAGGCATGCAAATATTGAAAACACTGCACAATTTGAGATAGTGATCAATAATAAACTGTTGTTTACATATAAAATGGAAAATTATTAATTGATTGTATATTGTTAAAGTCCCTCTCGAGAATATTTCACACATATGGAGAAGTCACCATTGCCGGCGAAGGGCTCCGTTTAGGCTTATGCTCGGCGCTCACGGCCTTTGAGCAGGGAGGGATGTTTATCGTGCCACACCTGCTGTGACATGGGACCTCGGATTTTGCGGTCTCATCAGATGAACCGTCCCATTTAGTCGCCTTTTACGACAAGCAAGGGTTACTGTGGACCTATTCTAACCTGGTTCCCCATAGGACAAATGGGAAATGAAAGTACATTATGTACAGTACACGTGTTATGACATTAATCATTACTACATGTATTTAATCAAGATTACCTACACATAAGCAATTGATTAATTATGCCATCCAATACAAATGCACACACTCCAGTTGCCTTCTGTCACAAAACTAACAGGGTCAGTGTGAAGTACTCAAGAGTGTTAAAGCTAAACATAGATTAGACAAACCTGGATATGGGACCTGACCATGTGTGACAATTTCTACCAGAAGAATTCCAAACGACCAGACGTCTGATTTGATGGTGAATCTACCATACAAGACAGCTTCTGGGGCTGTCCACTTAATGGGGAACTTTGTACCTGAAAAACAGTCAACAGTTTGTGGAATACGCTGACTATATATCGATTAATTACCTGAAGCCAGCTAAGTCACGAAAACCACATCCTGTTTTCATCTGTAACCAACCGCTGTTATTAGAAATCAGATCATTATATTTATCTTCTTACAAGATAAAATTATCAAAATGTTTTAGCTTGTAAAAGTGTTTTAATAAAAATGCACATGTATGACTTCCTGTGGCTACTGGTATCCTAGCTTACCATCCATTGTTTTGTATTCATCATCATCAATAACCCGAGCCAAGCCAAAATCTGCCACCTTGACAATGTTGTAATTATCATCAACTAAGACATTCTTAGCACCCAGATCTCTGTGGATTAGTTCCTTCTCTTCCATAAACGCCATGCCGCTAGCAATCTGAATTGAATGAATATTTTTTGGCGCAAAGATATGATTCATTCAGAGGTTTATAATTAAGTTGGTCTTTATGTACTTATATCTATATTACGATTCATTCAGAGGTTTATAATTAAGTTGGTCTTTATGTACTTATGTCTATATTACGATTCATTCAGAGGTTTATAATTAAGTTGGTCTATGTACTTATGCCTATATTACGATTCATTCAGAGGTTTATAATTAAGGTGGTCTATGTACTTATGCCTATATTACAATTCATTCAGAGGTTTATAGTTAAGGTGGTCGATATGTACTTATGTCTATATTGCGATTCATTCAGAGGTTTATAGTTAAGGTGGTATATGTACTTATGCCTATATTACGATTCATTCAGAGGTTTATAATTAAGTTGGTCTTTATGTACTTATGTCTATATTACGATTCATTCAGAGGTTTATAATTAAGGTGGTCTATGTACTTATGCCTCTATTACGATTTATTCAGAGGTTTATAATTACGGTGGTCTATGTACTTATGCCTCTATTACGATTCATTCAGAGGTTTATAATTAAGGTGGTCTATGTACTTATGCCTCTATTTCACTCTTACAAAGCTTGTTGTGAATTATTTCTGGAACTCTGTGCTCTTTTCAATTCATGTACAAATTCATTCATTTTTAACTTGTGTCCCTGTACTGCACTTAATACTCAATTTCTTTGATTCTTTAGACGTCTCTAGAAGTATGAGGCATGCAACTACAGTACATCTACCATGCTACTTCAAGTAATTACTTATTAAGAACCGGGACACTATACCTTTTGTTGTTTGAAGAATTTTGACAGGAAATGAACATAGCTAGTCTATGCTGTCACCTACCTGAGCTGCAATATCCAACAGCTGTCGGAATTTTAGGTTCTGTCCATCATCGTCACGGAGGAAGTCGAGCAGACTTCCCCTGGACATCAGCTCGGTGACAATGTAGATGGGTTCTATCTCCGTACAAAAAGCATACAGACGGACGAGTTTGTCATGCTTACACTGTTTCATAATGTTAGCTTCCTCCAGAAAAGCATCTTTTGACATCGTCCCTGGCTTCAGTGTCTTTATGGCAACATCTGTGGTTTTGTTCCATTTTCCTAAAAATTAATAAATAGAATATTTAGATCCCAATATTTCAGCAAATTCAATTTTAATGAGATTGGCACATTTCAATTTTTATAGGTCATTGCCATGATTTGAGCTGAAATTTGAAAAAAAAACCCCACTGTTTTGTCATTTTTATGTTTTACAATGCTTAATTAAAGTATTTCTAATAGTCAACCGAAATTTGAATATAAGTTGTTGAGTTACAAGAGATACAGCACTCGCAATTCTTTGTTATGTAAAGAAGGCTCGTGTCATATTTTTGTTTTCATGTAGATGGCTTAAAAGAAAATAGCATGTTTAAAACAAAATGAGATGTGCCAAACACTGGAAACTATTTAATCGTGTTTAGAAATAACTTGTAAATTGAAAAACCTACTTTAAGCGAACTTTTACTTGTATATTTAACCTATGTATTGAAAACATGACACGAGCCTTCTTTACATAGCAAAGAACATGTGAGCTCTGTATCTCCCATATGCCTCGACAACGGACATTCACACCATTAGAAATACCTTAATGTAAGTATTCTTAACAGTAAAAATGGAAAAATAAAACTTGAAAATTCTCAGCTCAAATCGTGTCCATGTCCCTATAAGCAAGAAGATATTTTCACAAGTGATCGTCATTATAAACTTATCCAAATTCGAATATTGTTAGAAGTTTGAAAATAACTTGAAATTGTATACAACTTAGAATTTCCTCCTAGTTATTTTCATGGTTTCTAAATCCGTTGTAGGCAGTTTTAAAATCATGGTTTATGTGTTCTTTCTGACGAAATGTTATGTGTACGTAATATTTACTGCAGTCGTTTAGTAAATTTGAAATCACGTACTTTTCTCAAATCTAAAACATCAAAACGTATGACGTTACACGGCCATTCCTCATGATCAATTACTAACTAGACTTTCGACATCATAAACAGTTGTTTCTTCAACATAAATGGAAGTAGAAAATATTCATATCTCATGACCAGTCACTCAAAACATTACATATATTTTGTTAAACACCACTCTGATTCTATGCACAAGTACTCTGGGGTTGGAATTCCCATGGGTACGAATTGTGCTCCTTTGTTAGCTGACATGTTTTATATTCCTTTGAGGCAGAATTAATCTAAAAGCTTCTACATGAGAAGAAAGAATCTCTTGTTGTGGTTTTCAACTCGACATTTAGATATATCGACGACGTCTTGTCAATAAATCCCAGTAAACTCGAAATAAATGTCATCACAGACTCTTCCACATCTGCTTTGCACTTAAATATTTTATTGTACATAGATGTTTACAGCGCATTAACAACTCAACTTTATGACAAACGGGATGATTTCAGCTTCTTCATCGTGAACTTTCCATATCTATGTAGCAATATTCCATTATCACCTGCATATGGTATTTCTCAACTGATTCGATACACAATAGCTTGTCCTGCATATGATAAGTTTTTGAATCGAAACAGGTTACTGGCATACAAGCTGATGTTACAGGGGCTTCAACAGTTTCGTTGAAAGTCAGCATTTAGCAAATTCCATGACCATTATGATGATCTAGTTTGCCAATACAACATGTCATTGGGTCAAATGCTGTCTGACACATTGATTTTGACTACGGAGAAATCAAAGCCAGGACGTGGCTATTCAATAGTTTGTTTTGAGTAACTGACAGTTTATATTTAGTCGTAAATGATAATGAACTTAATTTTCTATTAAATTCAATTAACTTTGTGCAACTGGTTCCAGACTTATCCAAATGGTCATACCCTCAGTGTTATAGTATTATGACTTTTTTTTTTACCTCTCCAGACTTCTCCAAACTGCCCTTCTCCCAGTTTTTTGCCGAATTCAAGTGATTCTCTTGGGATTTCCGAAGCTCCTTCGTTCAGAATAATTACAGGTTTAGGATACGGTTTCGATAATTGTCGACACAACCCATCAGACTGACCTGCAAATACAGATCTCACATTCCCAGGGCTGCAGAAACAACTTTACACAACTTTACAGAGTCGTCCACTTCTGCTTCATACTTAGATATTTTATTGAAAGTACACATTAACGGCAAACTGACAACTCAACTGTATGACAAACGGGATGATTTCAGCTTCTCCATCGTCAACTTCCCACATTTATGTAGCAATATTCCATTATCACCTGCATATGGTGTTTATATATCTCAACTGATTCGATATGCAAGAGCTTGTTCTGGGTATATTCAGTTTTTAAATGGAGGTAAGCTACTGACAAACACGTTGATGGTACAGGGATTTCAACAGTCTCGATTGAAGTCAGCATTTCGCAAATTCTATGGTCGTTTTAACGATGTAGTTCGTCAATACAACCTCGCATTGGGTCAAATACTGTCTGACGTGTTTCATACCGATTGTTAAGCCGTTCTTGGCACACTGGTTTGACTGCGGATAACTCCGTTTACCTGATCAGGATATGGGGCTCACGGCGGGTGTGACCGGTCAACAGGGGATGCTTACTCCTCCTAGGCACCTGATCCCACCTCTGGTGTGTCCAGGGGTCCGTGTTTGCCCAACTATCTATTTTGTATTGCTTGTAGGAGTTATGAGATTGATCACTGTTCGTTATCTTCACCTTGCACATTCAAGGTTATAAACAAATATCTACCTATCTTGCTTATTCATTTAACGAGAAATAACATATTGTGATAATGGCTGAGTTCCTTAAATAAAACCAGATGAGAAAGTAGAAATCAATCATGCATTTCTTGTCCTTCTGAATTTTGTTGTCCAATTTGTGAAGTCTGTAGATCTCATTTTTACCCATTTACTTATTCAACCTATGGTTTTCACTAAATAGGTAGTTTCAACATCAAAATATAATTGCACATTTCCTATTTCCTATGGTTTACATAATCTACGATAGTTTACTTCTTTCTTGAATATATCCACAGCTGGTGCTCACAAAGCTAATGCATATGATTACCTGAGTAGTGATTGATGAGTTCTGGTAGAGAGGTCATGACTCTTCGTGCCGCGATGTAATAACCTCGGTTATTGTCCATTTTGCGTATTTTGTATTGTTTAACTATGTCACCCTTAGCATCATCAAAATCTCTCACACAGAGTACGTAGTTTCCTGAAATAAAGGACTGATTGTGTATCATAATAATAGCATCTCCTCGGAAAAGTTGGCCTCTATTAGATAGCTATTTAAACCAGGAAAAATAATTTTTTTAGCTACTTTTTGCCAGCTTTTACAAGGAATATATGTTATAAAAGTGACCGGGTTTGAATATTTTTTTCAGGTTTATTCAAATGGCGAGGAGTCAAATGCTCTGAAATTCTAAACTTCATGCTCAATTTTCACATTTATTATATCCATTGAAATGTAAAATTCGAATAAACATTTCAGCTGAATGTTTCCTTTGAAGGTCACACGAATGATTTTTAGACCTTTATAAATTTAATATACCGTGCATTTCCAGATATCATGCTTGAGGAAATCAGTTATTTCACAGAGCCGTCCACTTCTGCTTCATACTTAGATATTTTATTGAAAGTAGATATTAACAGCAAACTAACAACCGCACTTTATGACAAACGGGATGATTTCAGCTTCTCCATCATCAACTTCCCATATTTATGTAGCAATATTCCATTATCACTTACATATTGTGTTTATATCTCTCAATGAATTTGATGCGCAAGAGCTTGTTCTACGTATGGTCAGTTTTTAAATTTGGGCAGGCTACTGGCAAACTTGCTGATGGCGCAGGGGTTCCAACAGTCTCGTTTAAAGTCAGCATTTCGCAAATTCTATGGTCGTTATAACGATCTAGTTTGCCAATACAACCTATCATTGGGTCAAATGCTGTTTGATGTGTTTCATGCGGATTGTTATGCCGTTCTTGGCACACTGATTTTGAATACGGATAAATTGTAAATTTTTGGATATCTCACTGAAGGAAATCAGCTTCTTCTAGAACTCGAATCGAAGTATTATAAAATTTCAACATTTCCAAGAATATCTAAGGAGCTCTGTATCTAACTAAGAAGGTGTGATATTAGGTATCTCAATCTTTCAGCAATTTTTAGATATCTTGCTTAAGGAAGTCAGCAATTTACACATTTTGAATCCATGTAACCTGAAATTTCAATGTGCCATAAATTTTCAGATATCTCACTTAACGAAATCAGCTACTTAGACACACTTTGAATGGGGGTTACTTGGTATTATGGAATTTCAATCACTTACGTGAATGTCTGGTATCATGAAATTTCAACATGTACGTGAATATCCTCGGGAGCTCTGCGTTTGTAATATATATCTGACTAATTTACATCTATACAAATCACGAGGAGTGATATAGGGTATTTCAATATGTCATCAATTTTCAGATATCTCACTTAAGGAAATCAGCTACTTATGCATTTTGAATGAAGGTATCATGAAATTTTAACTTATTCGTGAATGCCTTAAGAGACTTTGTGTTTACATTAGATACATGTATCTGACTAATTTACGTCTATGCACATGACGTGGAGTGAAATTTGGTATTTCAATGCGACATAATTTTTAGATATCTTGCTTAAAGAAAACAGCTAAACAAATGACGAGGAGTGATTTTAGATATCTTGATATAGCATCAGTTTTCAGATATTTTGCTTTAAAAAGTCAGCTACTTATACATTTTGAATCGAATTACCATGTAAATCCATGGCCGAGTGGTTTGAGCATCGCGCTCAAAATCACACGGCCTCTCACCTCTGTTGGCGCGGGTTCGAATCCCACTCGTGCCGGTAAGTGAGAAAGTTTCCCAGTTTACTTTCGGAAGGTCGGTGGTTTCTTCCCAGGTACATTGTATCTGGGTTCTCTCTTCCACCAATAAAAACTGGGCGCCACCATATAACTGAAAAATTGTTGAGTGTGGCGGAAAACATCAAAACAAACAAAAACATACATGTAAATTCAATTTTTGCGTAAATACCTCAAGTAGCTCTGTGTTTGTGATAGGTATCTGCCTAATTTACGAGTATGCATAAAAAGAAGAATGATATTAAATATTTCAGTATGCCATAAATTGTCAGATATCTCGCCTAAGGAAATTTATCGAAGTATCACGATATTTTAACATTTGCGTGAATACCTTAAATAACTCTGTGTATTTATGAAATATCTTAATAATTAATGAATAAGTACATGTAAATGACGTGGTGTGATATATTAGGTATCTCAATCTGCTATCACTTTCAGATATCTTCCTGAAGGAAATCAGCTCCTTATACATTTTCAATCGTCATAGCCTGAAATTTCAATGTTTGCGTAGATATCTTAAGGAACGCTGTGTTTGTAAGATATCTAACTAATTTACGGATATACCGATCACAAAGAGTGATATTGTACATCTCAATATGCCATCAAATTCAGATATCTCACTTACGGAAATCAACCACTTACACATTTTGAATTGGAGTATCAAGAAATTTCAACATTTACGTGAATATCTTAAGGATCTTAAGGAGCTCTGTGTTAGTAATATATATATTACTAATTTACATCTATACACACCAGAAGGAGTGATATTGGGTTTTTCAATATGCCATCATTGGAGTTTCAAAGATTTAGCTTAAGGAGGTCAAGTACTTATACATTATGAATCAAGGTATTATGGGATTTCAAGTTTTTCGTAAATACCTTAAGGAAGCCAGTGTTTCTTATTTGTGATGCAGATTAATCAACCTATGGATATGACGAGGAGTGAAATTGTGTATGTCAATATACCATCACTTTTCAGATATCTCGCTTAAGGTTGATCGATCCTCATGTGATGTCATAGGTTTTTGCAAAATCTTTATTTAGTTAAATTTTGCGCATGATTGAAATATATATTTCAGAGGAATTTTATTCTCTGAATAAAATTAAAAAAAAAAAAAGGTAAACTTTTGATATTGAAAAAGTTTTTATTTTCCATAGATAATCAATTATCTATAATTTTAAAAATGTTGTCAAGGGCAATAACTCCTATGCTGGAATTTCCTCTACTGTATGTGTATGACACAATGATTTCCCTAATATCCACAATTAATTTTTATATATCTATGAATTATCAGATTTCTTAAACTGTTGACATTCAAAAGTTTTTATTTTATTAATTTTCATCATTTTGTTTAACGAAAATGTGCGATTTTTAAATGTTGATATATGCTTCTGTTTTTCTATGTCGGACATCTTTAAAAGGGTGGCAACATACACAGTTTCTTTGGTTATTGGTTAGATTAAACTATATTGAGTGGAAATTAATGCAGTTTTACACTTTTAACCATTAATATTGATAAGTCACATAAGGATCGACCCACCTTAAGGAAATCAGCTACTTTTACATTTGAATAAAGGTAGCATGAAATTTCAACATTCAATGATGGCGTGAATATTTTAAGGATATCTGTGTTTGTAATAGATATCTGACTAATTTACGACTATAAACATGACAAGGAGTGATATTGGGTATCTCAATATACATGTACCATCAATTGTCAGATATTTCGCTTAAGGAAATCAGCTACATGTACTTATACATCTTAAATCAAGGGACGAGGGAACTTCAACATTTGCGTGAAGATCTTAAGGAGTGTTATGTTTGTAATATATATATGACTAATTTATTAACTACTTGTAAATTCTGAATCAAAGTACTATGGAATTTTAACCTTTTCGCTAATACCATTATATCCCTGACTATTTTTGTTTTCTAAACGCATGATGAGGAGTGACATTGTGTATGTTAAGAAGTCATTAATGTTCAAATAGCACGCTTAACGAAATCAGTTATTTATTGCTGTTGAATGAAAGTGTCCTGAAATTTCCAAGTTTTTTGTGATTTCGTTAAGAAATTGCAGTTTTTTTTTTTTTAAATATCAGTTTATGACGAAGCATGATATTGTTTACGTTAATCTGTTTATTGTTTACGTTAATCTGTTTATTGTTTACGTTAATCTGTTATCAAATTTCAGGTATCAGTCTTTTAAAAAATATGCAACTTATTTCAACTGAATGAAAGTACCCTGAGTTTTCAGGTGCTTGTGATTACTTGAAGGAAGTCCGGTTTGTATTGTACTCTTTACAAATGTTTGAATACGAACATGACGAGGAGTATTATTGGGTTTCTGAATCTTCCATCAGTTTTCAGATATCACCTTAATGAAATCAAGAACTTACACTTTTTGAATGAATGTACCCCGATATCTCAATTATTTAAGAAAACCTAAATTACGTGTTTATGTTAGTCATGGTTCCAGGCTGAAGCTAGCAGTCACTAACCAGCAGTCACTAAATAAAATCATCAAAGGATTGATAGTACTCATAGACAAATACAGTACGGCCATCGCGGATCCCGTATTAGACCGCGCTCCCCCCGCGGTATGTTAATCCTTCCCGCGCTAACCCTCCGCGGGATTTCATCGCGGGGCAGATTTACACCGCCGCGGTGTGAAGTACCGTTATTTACCTGTTAGGACAAACTAACTGTACGATAGCTATTTTATTCGTCGGCAGAAAATGAGTACGGCTTGCTTATGGCCAGCTATTTCGCATTACATATCGGTATATTAAATAAATCATTTTAGAAAAAAAAAAAAAATAAGGGACCTACTAAAACCAGATATACTTAGGATTTAGCATATTTAATACACCTCCAATTGTTTTATTCTAAAAAAAAAACCAAAACAAAACATTTTATTTATGCTACATTTAATGATAAGGATTAGGAGCTGTGTCCTAATATTTTTTACAGTGAAAAAATAATACAAATAGATCTACAAATGACCGTATACGAGTGCAAGATTAATATGTTCTGCCTGTTTTAATGGCGTTTGTGTAGACTTCGAGAATTGGTTCAAAAATTTATTAATAACAAAATATTATTTTGTATGTTTTATGAATAAAAAAAAACTGTAAATTTTATATTATGCTAAAAGAAAGATTTTTGTTTTCTCATTTCAATCGAACATCGTTTATATGTACACCTGTTAGGTCCCTGCTGACCGTGTTCTCTTAAAACAACACACGGGGGAGAAGACCCTGTGTGTATATGTTCAACGCGTCGAATACAGGATGTCAAAATTGTAATGTCTCTACTCCAGGGCATGGGATCTACTTATCAGCTTACAATTACCTATACGCAACAAATTTTACCAGTAATTAAACTAGGGTGTTTGTTTTTAATTCCTTCGTCATGTGCTGGTTTCCTCGCATACAACTTACTAATTCCTTTTTATTACGGTACATATGAATGTCAGTATCATCAAAATTACTCTCTAATTGCATGTTAAATCAAAATTTAATATACGCTGTAGAGTAAGGCCACACATATACGACAGGGGTGGTGTATATCCCAAAACTGCGTTTTACTTGTTATCTACATTTTGGTATTATATTATATCCCTTAAAATATGCATTGCGGTTTTTTTCTCTCTCTCTCTTATATTCAAAGCCCCAAAAAATTTAATTAAAGAATTGAGAATTTGGATCCAACTTAATTAGATTGATGCTTTATTTGTATTGATTACCAAGCGGTGTTTGTGTGGCTAGTCTAATGTTGTCTTAGCAGATTCACGGGTAGAGCGTGCGCTGATCGAGGTCTGGGGCGTTAAGGCAGACAGGAAGTGTTATGTAACAGATATACACATACCCGAGACGTTCTCTACACAATGAAACCTATTAAGTTAGGACCTCTTCACAATTTTTAGAAGAGAATACACGCATGTTGATGTAAAGGCAAATATGTACTGTGTTTATATAGCTATAGGGACACCTATCTAATACTCTCTTTCGAATTGGGAAAAAAATGTTTTTGAGAGAATATTAATTAGAACATATCCTCACACCACTTGTCCCCTCTAATCTAACATTTTGTATCTACATCTTTCTTATGCTGCAGGTCACATTTATGGAGACGTAATTTGGGCAGATTTTTGTCAAATCGTTAAAAATTGTCCTCACTCTACTCGTTTTATCTCTCCCCCCCCCCCTCTCAAATTTTATATCGAGTTTAATGATGCTAGGCTTTCCTTTTCCTACTTTAATATTTGCGTGATACATGTTTTTTATATTTGTACAAATACATGTATAGACTTATATTCCTGAAAAATAATTTATGAAACCACCACTCTGTGATTGATATTAACAGGGATAATCAGTTTTCGTGAAGTTACTTTTGCTGTTTCACGGGTAAAGCATGCGCCGATCGATGTCTGAGGCGTTGAAGCAGACAGGGCGTGTTATGTAACAGATATACACATACCCATGACCGTTTCTTCACAGTCCAGTCAGCTATGTTAAATAGTACTCTCTCTCTCTCTCTCTCTCTCTCTCTCTCTCTCTCTCTCAAATTTTATAAAGATTAGAATTTGCTGATGCAAGGTTTTCTTTCCCCTACTTTGATATAAATTTATGTTATACATGTTTTGTTTTGTTTTTAAATATTTGTACAAATACATTGTATAGAATTAAATTCCTGAAAAACAATTTATGAAACCACAAATATGTGATTGATACTGACAGGGATAATCAGTTTTCGTGAAGTTACCTTTGCCGGTTTACGGATAAAGCGTATATATATGCACTTGTATATGGTCATCTTCCGACATTGGTATATGGTAATCTACCCTTATATTGAATGTATGGTTCAATAAAGGTAACATGAGAAGTTTTTGTAAAATGTGTTTTTACAAGCGGTGCATGCACATGTATATGGCAATTGATTTATTTATAGTATTGCTGAACAAACGATCTGTTTCAGTTGATGATCAGTATTTATTTTTACGTTAACGGGAGATAACTCGCGTTTGTTGATGGCATTAATCATCTACAGGTAAGACCGCGGCGAGGACAGCGGGACCGTGGGGGGAGCGCGGGATATGCAGGGTTACCTGAGATATACCGCGGTAGCTCTATCCCGCGGGGGGAGCGCGGAAAATACGGGATCCGAGTTGGCCGTACTGTACACTGTATTTAATTTGAAACCTGTTTAAAAATGTCAAACATAATAAAACATCAACTTACATGTAGCTCACATGAGAGATTGCACATTAATGACGAATTCAGGTTATATGCATATGGGTGATTTTACTGCAACGATGAAGGCCAAAACAAACCAAAAAAAAAAAAAAAAAAGAAAGAATGAGAAGATAAACTTGAACATTCATTTCATTTTAGGATCTTTTGTGAGCAATACATGTTGTCACTTAGCATGAAAATAAAATGCTTATTGATACATGTAATTTAGCTAATCAGAATACCATAATCTTGGGCATTAAGAACCAAGAAATACATTCTAAGATAAGAAAACCTACATGATGTGGGATCTTTTATGGTTTAAAAATTAATCACCTGCCAATCAACTTAAAGCTATATTGTATTAAATGAAATATTTTGTATATTAGCCTTCCTAGAGAGTGATTAGTTTTATTTTCTAACAAAAGAAATGAACAAAAGATTTTTTTTCGAGAATGGACTGAAAGGAAAAATATTGGTCAATAAAAAATACTTTTTCTATAATTACTGCGGAGGAATACCAAGAAAGTAGGTCAGCATCATCAAAGACTACGGTTTAGCTCACCTGAACTTTGAAATTCTGCATCACATACTTGATGCAGGAGTTTCGTGACGGCCTCTTGGACGCTAACGTTTGAAGACAAGGCAGAATGAATATTAGGACGAGGTAGGGGATCCATAGGGCTGTCAATTTTTGCTTTCACTTCGAGTCGTTAGGGGTATCACTTGTTTGATCAAGTGGGTCAATACAGATTTCGAATTCTTATTTCTACTTTGTCATGGGACAAAGAGACAAAGTATTCACTGGTTTGTTAAGGGAAGTTGTCTATGATAAACGAGATTGTTGTTTTACTCGTGTGAAGTTTTTACATTTTCCGTATCGTATGAGTTGAATGACTATTTTAGTAACTGCAATCTTTGAAGGCAAGGTAGCGGAGCCCTGGGACTGTCATTTCCTGCTTTCAATTTAGGATTGATGGAGTACCACCCGGTGGCTCTAGGGGGTTGGGATAGATTTTGACTCCCTATTCCAACACTGTCATGGAAAGAAAAGAAATGTATCCATTGAGTAAGAAATACTAAAGGGTACTGGATGCCATGCAGATAAGATCTCTATGATACCTGTAAATATAGTGAAGGTCGCCCAAACCTTATTTTCCGTATCTCATACTAGTACTCACTTCAAACCATTTATAACTCATGATATACGAAAAATGTCAAAGCTCAGACGAGCTAAACACTTCCGAGAATTATGGACTTCTTGTTTGCATGACATCGAGTGCCCATTAGGGTTTTGTACTATTATCAGTCGATACTTTAATATGTCCCCTCGTCCTTGGACATAGTACAAATAGCGACTCGAAATATGTCCTGACCCCCTGGTACCACCAGGTAGTAGTACCCTTACAGATTCAAATTGAAGCTGGGAATTGACAGTCCTAGTGGTTTTCTACCTTTCCCTGAAGTTCGTCCTACCTTGCTTTCTGACATTAACACTGAAGGGGCCGTCATGAAACTTCTGTTTCAAGTATGTGATTCGATATGTCAAAGTTCAGGTTATCTAAAGCATAGTCTTTGATGATACAGGCTTACTTCCTCACTTGGATGGAGAGAGTTCATAAGGTATTCAAGCAAATGTTGAAATTCCGTGGTATCTCGAATCAAAATGTACACTGTATATGTATGACTAGCTGATTTCCTCAAGCGTGATATCTGAAAATATATGGTATATCATATGTATAAGGGTCTAAAATCAATCCATATGATTCTCAAAGGAAACACTCAGCAAGTTTACATTGCATGGGTTGTAAAGGTAACTGTGAGAATTGAGCATGGTGTCTGGAATTTCAAAGCATATGACTTATCAGCATTTAAAGAAACCTGGAATTTTGTTAAATTCAAAACCGGTAACTTTTATCTTGTAGCAGGCTATCGGTAATTATAACCTTTATATACTAGCGGAAAAAAGAAACTGCATTATAAAATTTAGGATAATTTGTCTATATTTATTGTTTATATTTAGAAAATCTAAACAATCAATAAAGGTGATGTTTTTTTTAACAATATCGGAGAGTACCCGACTCAGATGCACGGACTTTTTCACGGTTAGTGAACACATGCTGTTTATTGAAGTGTTCGTACGCATGAGTTTTACTGGTCAATACTGTTTGGAGTAAAACGTGTAAAAGGTTTGTTTGGACACTATTTGTTAAGGAAAGCACTTTAGTTTTGACAAAATTTACTCTTCTATCATGCCACGGCTCAGTGAAAACCAACGTAATCGTGTTGTTGGGATGCTTCATGCTGAAATGGCACAAAATATCGTAGCAATACAGTTTGGCGTTCATCGGAGCACCATCCAGTCATTATGGAGACGTTTCCAACAATCTGGTAACACTCGGGATTGACCACGGTCTGGGCGTCCTCGTTTGACGTTGCGTCGACAGGACGACCACATTAGACTTGTGCACCTCAGAAATCGTTTCCAGACAGCAAGTGTGACTGCTCGTAACTTTCCTGGACTTCGACCAATCAGTCCAAGAACTGTGCGTAATCGTCTGCGCAAGCACAACATCAGACCAAGACGTCCAGCGGTCCGCCCAATACTGCTTCAACGTCATCGTATCGCTAGATTAGCGAGGTGCAGACGACATCTGCGATTCAGAATACAGGACTGGGCCAATATTCTGTTCTCTGATGAATCCAGATTTCATTTGGATAGCCGTTGTAGAGTGTATCGTCGAGTTGGGGAGCGGTACCAGGACGCTTGTGTTGTGCAATGTCAACAATTCGGTGAAGGAAGCGTTATGGTGTGGGGTGGAATAACAGCACGTGAAAGGACCCCTCTACAAATTGTCAAAGGAAATCTCACCGGCGTACGCTATCGAGACGAAATTATTCAGCACCATGTGATACCCTTCATACAGAGACAGCAAAATCACACCACTCTGCAGCAAAACAATGCAAGGCCACATGTTGCACGTGTAGTCAGGGACGTTTTTGTTCAACAGAATGTCGATGTCTTGCCTTGGCCAGCTGTTTTCCCAGACTTATCGCCGATCGAGCACGCCTGAGATGAAATGGAACGACGTCTACGCCGTTTACCAAATCAGCCAGTGGCATTGGATGATTTAGACCAGGCTTTCACCAACATCTGGAACAACATCCCTCAAACATTTCTGAACACTCTAGTGGGATAAATGAGGCGTCGTTGTCAAGCATGCGTGAATGCAAATGGTGGTCACGCTCGTTATTAACTTTCTTAATTCAACTTCGAAGACCAGTGTCTTTCGAGTGTGCTGAAATTGACGTTATTCGACGTAAACATTAATGGATTATGAAATGTTGTAACGAATACAATTGTTAACAGTATTACAAAAAATAAAATTTGTTCATCGTTACTTTTTTAAATTATTTTTTCGTATATTAAATAATGCACAGTTTCTTTTTTCCGCTAGTATACATTGTAGTAGCTGGCTACAGGTAGCTAATTTTACATACCTCCGATGTTTGTGTTTAAATTGACAATGTCTCATAGTATTGTTACATAAATTGATTCATATGAAATCATTAGATCTACACGTATTTGTTAATTACATTGAAAGCTACCTGATATAGTTCCACTTTCCCTAATTAAGAAGCACCCCATTTCAATTCTTGGGGAGAGCAGTAGCCGATCCGATTCGTTTTTGGATATACATCCCCAAAACCATCTGGAAATAGAAACACATTGAATTTAATTTTAATTTAAATTGAATTTAAATTATATATAGCATGACTCATAGGAGAAAGTTAGGGGTGTCTCACCGTGTTTTAAGTGTGAGCTTTTCACCAGAGTGAGCTTGTATGATTAAGTGTACACTACTTAACAGACTTAACTCATAAACCGATGTATGGGTTTGTTAACAAACCTACTTGTAAATGTAATCATTTGCTTATCAACAGATATACTCTTAAGACTTGTCATCAGACGTATTTCCGAGACCAAGTTTGTGCTTGAATTAGACTTAGCTTGTAAAACGTTCTTCAACAAACTCAATAACCCATGTTCCATCATAATGTGCTCACATTAAGCAAGCAATGCTGGCAATACAGTGGAGCCTCGTTCTGAAGTTCACGAGTTATTATGTTAGATCGCATATTACATTGTTTGTTGACTGACTTACTCATAAGACTCCAGTGAGTCTTCCATGGCTACGCAATTCCTGGGAACATATCCCTCGAACTTTGTAGCGCTGTCGTTAGGGTTGGCATGACTGACAAACCACCAATCAGGATCACTGAAATAAACCACACCCACAAGTCAGTTTACTACTTTTGAAATTCCTATTGCGGCTCGGTGTTGTGTGACCCATTATCTATAGTCGTGTTATTGAATTTGAACAAAGAAGAGGTTTGGTTGCATATAGCAAGACAGACATATCTGACATGTACCATGCAAGGTGAAGATAACGAACAGTGATCAATCTCATAACTCCTACAAGCAATACAAATAGATAGTTGGGCAAACACGGACCCCTGGACACACCAGAGGTGGGATCAGGTGCCTAGGAGGAGTAAGCATCCCCTGTTGACCGGTCACACCATATGTAAATAATGTGAGGGTGTACTATTTGTATTAAATCAACAATGAAATTAATGCAAAATAAGGGTAATTCTATCCTGTTAATGTACATATTAGTATCTAAAAGAGAAACATGTATGAATAAATGGCAAAGAAAATAAGTGAAACAACGATGAAAAAATAGTGAAATGACTCAGAGCATATTATTTGTAAAGGGTAATTGGTCCAACAGGATATGGTATAAAGAAAGGGTGAGAAAAATAAACAACTTTTCACGTGACATAATACTGAATATGTTCATGTAAAAGAAAAGAGTGACTCCGCAAATATTACGTTTATTATTTTTTGTATTCATATTTATTTATTGGTAATTCTAAATAACATAACTCATCTTTGACGGGAACACTGTTCTGCGGACACGGAATAATGCAGATCAAAGGTGTGTATAGCGTTTTAACTGGGTTTTATTATGCTTGACCGCATCCTAGTAGCCAACACTAACTCGATTTCACTTGCAAGATTCATCATCAGATGGGTTGACCTCGATACCCCCCGTAGTACGATGTTTGTTTATGTTTTGACAAACGATTTTTTACTTTTTACTAAAGATATGCAATGCTTGGAAGAATTTTACTTTAATTTGGATATGATGTTATTACCTAACATTTTACTCGGGACACCTTACACCCACTATGTTCATGATTCAGTTCCTTAATTCCTTTATCCATGGGTTAAACCTGGTGACCATAACGTTGGTACAAATTTTATATCCCTTTTCTTCTTTGGTTTACTTAATTGATCAAATGCTTCATTACAAATGGCTGGTTCTAATAAGCTTAAGACATTTCAGGTTGTTAAGATGCTTCTGTTTTATTACATCTGACCAAGCCTGTCGTGGTGGAACCAAGCGATGTGAATTGCATATTGAGAATTTTTCAAGTCTGTCGTGATCATGGGGGAGTATGATGTTGTTCACGGGATTTAAAACAATAAAAATCGATATCTTCATCGCTGTTCTCGGGAGTTCCGGACATCTTTAAACAGAGTTTTCTTGAGTATTTTTCTAAGTTATCAAGACGGTCCTCAATAAATGGTGAAGATAACGAACAGTGATCAATTTCAAGTGATCAATATCAAGAATTCTAGATTTGAGATCGTTCATTTCAGAGATTAACTTGTCCAGGATACTGTTTCAATAGCAAGTGTTTAAAAGAATTAAATTTGCAGCCTGTTCGACTAGGATTTCATTTTTTGACAAGTTGTAAATTAGATCGATCGCTATGTTCCTGCAGATATTGGGAAACATTTTGGGACACGTCATATGCAGAACAAGGCCTTGATGTTTTATTAGACTGTGATACATTTATTGTAGAGGACAATGGTTTGTGTTGGAATAATGAAGTCGAGGTTCTTTGGATTTGACTTGCCACAACGACTCATAATTACATATAGTATTGTAAATGATCAATCATACAATACAAATACATGTACAGTATAAATATATGCGAGAGAAAGGATAATTCTTTGTATTCCCTATATAGTTTATACAGACATGATGCTAACTTAGATTGTTTACAATGTTTACACACATACTTCGTATACAAGTAACACAGTCACTGATCATGTAAAACTTATACGGTACCAATTTGATGCACCAGATGCGCATTTCGACAAACAATGTCTCTTCAGTGATGCTCAACCAAAATGTTTGAAATCCGAAATAACAATGAAATGAAAAATGAAATGAAATACAATAAAGTTGATCTAACGGGTTGAAACTACATAAAAAGAGCTGACTTCATAAAGTGCATCAAAGATGAAGACAGTAGCATAGTAGGGTGATTCACTGGTAGCTGTAGGTTGTTTTTATAAAATCTCCATTTCTTTCTGAGAGAAAACACAGAAATTGTGGAACCCGAAATAAAACGCACCTATGCCATTTCAAGTTACGTGATCACCAATCAAGCTTATCCCCAAAATCGCCTGCAAAATCATCTTTATATTCTATATAAAGTAATAGTTTTTATTGAATTTATCAAAATGTTAATTCAAAGATATATATATTTATTGCAGTATTCAAATTTCTCTATGAATAGTCATCATTCCAATAAAGATGATTATCAATGAAAAGATTAACAGCACATAGTAATGAAATGGTCTTCATTGGATATTGTGCGGAGGATGAACAGATGAACTATTCCTATTACAAGGTTTCTTGTTTATTAACTTACCTGTCATCTAAAAGATTTAAAAGGTCATTCTTCTTAAAACTCAAATCGTCGTCAGCTCGCGCATCGTAGTCATACAGGGCTCTCAGTGATGATTTGTGAACTTCAACAAATAACAATATATCAATATAATAATGTCATCTACTGAGTGATGGTCCAAAGGTTTTGTAAACCCAATTCCACCGAACCAGATGGAACTGGCAATACATTTCATGGATCAGAATGATGAATTTATTCAATTGTCTATTATGAAACGTGAAGATAATAAACAGTGATCAATCTCATAACTCCTATAAGCAATACAAAATAGAGAGTTGGATAAACACGGACCCCTGGATAGACCAGAGGTGGAATCAGGTCCTTTAGTAGGAGTAAGTATTCCCAGTTGACCGGTAGCATCCGCCGTGAGCCCTGCATGTATATCTTGATCAGGTAAATGGAGTTATCCATACAAAATTAGTGTGTAATGGGTATGAAAAACGTCGGACAGCATTTGACCAAGTGATAGGTTGCATTGGCAAACTAGATCGTTATAACGACCATAGAATTTGTGAAATACTGACTTTGAATAAGACTGTTGAAACCCTTGTATCATCAACTTGTTTATCAGTAGCCTGCTTCGATTTAAAAACTGACCATGAAGGACATGCTCTTGTGTATCGAATCAATTGAGATATATAAACACCATGTGCAGGCGACAATGGGATATTGCTACATAAATATGGGAAGTTGACGATGGAGAAGCTGAAATCATCTCGTTTGTCATAAAATTGAATTGGTACTTTGCCGTTAATATTTACTTTCAATAAAATATCTAAGTATGAAGCAGAAGTGGACGACTCTGACCTGGTGACTTTTATTTCAACTTCATTTGGTTATATCGAATCGATATATGATTATGGATGTTGCCCATCACAGGTTCTTTAAACCAGCACGGATCATGGACGATATTCCTTCCAAATCATGCCACTAGTTCCTTAAGCTCCAATTTACAAACAAAGGACTAGATACCGTCAATATAAGCAACATTCTTCGCCATAAAAGGGTTCAGTCGTGTATTACAACTTATTTCAAGTTCAAGTCTATACCCTGTATTTCCCACATCTATACTTCTACTATTGCATTCAAACTTTTTAATTATAAACAAACTTTGCAGTGCCTAGATATAGACCATCTTATACGTAATCCACCAACGTGTTCTTGTTCTTCATCTTCTTTCAACTATAGTCCAGCTGGACATGTCATTACTGGTGATGTTGATATAATTGAAAATGAGGACTTCAAATCAGTTATTCTAAAAGGTCCTAAATACAGAGAACTTTGGTCTTTTGATTGGCGACAGAAATTCATCTCTAGTATGAATTCTGTCTAAGATTATGCCAGACGATGGGCTAAATATGAAAAAGAAGAACTTGATACATTGTCAGAATGGGTTAAAAGCATAAGAGGAATATTGAAATTTCGCATTCGACATATGAAAAAAAAAGTACGTACCAGCTATCCTTCTGTGTTTAGTAAACCAGAAGTGATAAAAGAATTAGATAGGTTACATGGGGAATATGTTTTGGTTCCAGCAGGCAAAGCTAGTAACAACATTGCCTTTGTTTGTAAGGCTCATTATTACAACTGTATTTTCAACGAACTTGGCATTAATTCCACTTTTGGTAATCGTACTTATACTCCAACTGCCCTTTCAAAAGATGAAATTCTTCAAAACCATGTTTCAGTTTTAGACACATTTAATATTCCAGTCAATAGGTCGAATGAATATGAGTTACCGTACCTATATTGGATTCCTAAACTTCATAAAAACCCCTTAAAAACAAAGATACATTGCTGGATCCAGTAAGTGCTCTACCAAGCCCCTATCTTTGCTCCTCACGAAAATATTAACAACTGTGAAGGAGAAAATTCAAACTTACTGTACAACTATATATGCCAGAAGTGGTGTTAATCAAATGTGGATTCTAAAAAAATTCTAAAGAATTTTTAGTAAACTTGAAATCGCAGAATTTTTCCTAAATCAATAACATTAAAACCTATGACTTTTCAACACTATACACGACCATTCCTCAAGATAAATTAAAGACTAGACTTTTTAATATCATAGACTGTTGCTTCTTGAACAAAAATGGAAAACAGAAATAATCATATCTAGTGATCAGTCATTCAAAAACTTACTTTGTTAAACACCACTCTGATTCCACGCACAAGTTCTCTGAAGTTGAAATAAAAAATATCCTAAAGTTCCTCATTGACAATATCTTCGTGGTCTTTGGTGATCAGGTCTTCCAACAGTCTGTTGGAATTCCCATGGTCACGAATTGTGCTCCTTTCTTAGCTGATCTGTTTCTATATTCATATGAAGCAGAATTTATTCAAAAACTTCTACGTGAGAAGAAAAAATCTTTTGCTGTAGCCTTCAATTCGGCATTTCGATCTATCGATGACGTTTTGTCTATTAACAATAATAACTTTCATTCATATGTAGATTTGATATATCCCTGTGAGCTCGAAATAAAGGACACCACAGAGTCGTCCACTTCTGCTTCATACTTAGATATTTTATTGAAAGTAGACATTAACGGCAAACTGACAACTCAACTGTATGACAAACGGGGTGATTTTAGCTTCTCCAACGTCATCCTCCCATATTTATGTAGCAATATTCCATTATCACCTGCATATGGTGTTTACATATCTCAACTGATTCGATATGCAAGAGGTTGTTCTGTATATAGTCAGTTTTTAAATCGAGGTAAGCTACTAACAAACAAGTTGATGCTACAGGGGTTTCAACAGTCTCGATTGAAGTCAGCATTTCGCAAATTCCATAGTCGTTATAACGATGTAGTTCGTCAATACAACCTATCATTGGGTCAAATGCTATCTGACATGTTTCATACCGATTGTTAAGCCGTTCTTGGCACACTAATTTTGACTGCGGATAACTCCGTTTACCTGATCAGGATATAGGGCTCACGGCGGTTGTGACCGGTCAACAGGGGATGCTTACTCCTCCTAGGCACCTGATCCCACCTCTGGTGTGTCCAGGGGTCCGTGTTTGCCCAACTATCTATTTTGTATTGCTTATAGGAGTTATGAGATTGATCGCTGTTCGTTATCGTCACCTTGCATGAATGAAAATTATTATAGTTAATAAATAATACGTTTTCGATATATCTAAATGTCGAATTGAGGACCACAGCAAGAGAATCCTTTTTTAAAAAAAAACCAAACTTTGCATCTGTAACACTTTTCAATACATAAGTCGCAAACATCAGATTTCTAAGCTCTTTATTTAATGCTGGTTTAATATGATAGTGTATATTGTTTTTAAAAATAGTTATTCTTCATTTAATATAAATGCACATCATTATGATGCCTGAAGATGCAAATAATCACTACTAAAAGAAAGTATCACCCAAGTTTGAAATGCAATTTTTCAATGAATATGTTTTTAGTGAAACCCCATATCTCGCATCCATATAATAATATTGGTTGTATTTTTTCTCAAGTAATTGATAGATAAGACGTGTTCTTTACATCTTGTGATAACGCTAAATATTGGCTCTTGTAGATTTACCCAGTTTGTCTTTTATATTAATTTTAAAACTTCCGGAATTTGTAAATATTACACTAAAGTATTTGAAGCTGTCTACAACTTAAATTGGAAACGCCATATATGAAGGAAATGTAACTCTTATTTGTATGCTCCTTGCTAAACATCATAATTTTCGTTTTATTTGCATTTTAGAGGTCACAATATTACTCAAAGCAATTATGAGCGTTTTGCAACTTTTCAGTTGATTCGACACATATTATTATGTCATCAGCATATAAAAGAATTAATAGTTTTTAGTACATGTGCAATTCGTTCAAGAACATTTTGAAAATATATTATGAACCGTTTCTAAGAATGATTCCAAATACACGAGAATACAAAGTTTAAAACATTTTATTTAATAAAATCAATAAAAATATGTATACTGAAAAGAGAAACAAATGTATTAAGTTCATTGTTACCAGTTCTTGTACAATTTTTACACGATATATAGCAAGTCTTTATTATGACAATATTTTTGTGTATATTACTATTTACACTAAATTAACCTAGCTTTTTCTATAGAGTTATGTTTACGTAGTAAGAAATCTGTGACCTAGATTGTTCTAGACCTCATGTTATTTTTAGTAGCAAGATTGATTAAATATTGTTTAACGTCCCTCTCGAGAATATTTCACTCATGGAGACGTCAGCACTGCCGGTGAAGGGCTGCAAAATTTAGCCCTATGCTCGGCGCTTATGGTCTTTGAGCAGGGAGGGATCTTTATCGTGCCACACCTACTGTGACACGGGACCTCGGTTTTTGTGGTCTCATTCAAAGGACTGCCCCACTTAGTCGCCTTCTACGACAAGCAAGGGGGTATTGAGGACCTATTTTAACCCCGGATCCCCACGCAAGATGACGTAATGGTTGCATCATTGTTTTTCAAGATTATACTAGAAAATTCATTCTTGTTATAAATACATTGGGATTCTGATGATAGAAAAGTATAAATAAAGTAAACTATTATACTGGGAACTAGGATTTTGGAATTACTATTTTTGTGTGGGTAGATTTGGATTTATTGTTCAACTACCGTAAGTTAGTATTTTGCTTGTTTTACAATTTTCTATCAATTATGAATTGTGAATAAATCTTATTAATTGTTTAATTGTCTTTTGTTAGTAAATTCTGCTGCGTTATATTAAGGCTTTGTTCTGACCCATAACAATATGCTTATTGTGATGAAATAAAACATGTCACGTAGCCCTGGTGATGATGATATATACTCTCGGAAAAAAGAAACTGTGTAGTTTAGTAATTTCATTTATAGACTCACATACAAAATATTACGTTGCATTATGCATATCATTATTTAAGTTAAAAGGTCCTAAATTCAGAGAACTTTGGTTTTTCAATTGACGACAGAACTTCATCGCTATTATGAATTCTGTCGAAAATTATGCCAGACGATGGACTAAATATGAAAAAGACCTTGATACCTTACCAGACTGTATTAAAAGTATGAGGAATATTAAAATCCAATATTAGACACATCAAAACAAAGGTACGTATCATAGGTTACGAGAAGTATGTTTTGGTTCCAGCTGACAGAGCTTGTTGCAACATTGTCTTTGTAAGAGTTATCTTTACAACGAACCTGACATTAATTCCACATTTGATAATCCTACTTATACTCCAACTGCCCTTTCAAAAGATGAAATTCTTTAAAATAATGCTTCAATTTTAAACACATTTTATATTCCATTTAATGGGATGGATGAATATGAGTTACTGTACCTATACTGGATTCCTAAAATTCACAAAAATATAGATGCACCGCTGGATTCAGTAAATGTTCTTGACTACCAAACCCTATCTTTCCTCCTCAGGAAAATATGAACAGCTGCATAGGAGATACTTCAAAGGTACTGTGCTATACCTTATGTCAGAAGTGGTGTAAATCAAATGTGGTTCCTAAAAAACCTTTCTCAAATCAACAAAATCAATACTTATGACATTTCAGCACTTAATCTACATGACCATTTTTCATGATAAATTAACGATGAACTTTTTTAACATCATATATAGTTGCCTCTTCGACAAAAGTGGAAAAATATTCACATCAAGTGATAAGTCATCCAAAAATTACTTTGTTAAACACCATTCTGATTCCACGTACATGTACTTTGGAGTTGCAGTACAAATATGCTGGAATTCCTCATAGACATTATTGTCATAGTCGTTCGTCATCAGGTCTCCCAACAGTCTGCTTGAATTCCCATTGACACAAGCTGCTCCTTTGTTAGTTTACCCGTGTTTATATATTCTTATGAAGCAGATTTTATTCAAAAACTTCTACACGAGAAGAAAAAAATCTCTTGTGGCCTTCAACTTGACATTTAGATATATTGAGGGCGTTTTATCTATCAACAATGATAATTTTCATTCATATGTCGATTCGATATATCCCAATGAATTCGAAATAAAAGACACCATGGAGTCCTTCGTACATGCTTCGTACTTAAAATCCTTATTGAAAATGGATATTAACAACAAACCAACAATTCAACTTTATGATAAACGAGATGATTTCAGCTTCTCCGTCGTCAACTTCCCATATTTAGTTAGCAATATTTAATTATCAACTACATATGGTGTTTATATATCTCAACTGATGCGGTTCCTAAGAGCCTGTTCTGCGTATGATCACTTTGTGAATCGAGACAGGCTACTGAGAAACAAGTTAACGTTACATGGGTTTTAACATTCTCGTTTCCGCAAATTTTATATTCGTTATAATGATCTAGTTTGCCAATACATCCTATCGTTGGGTCAAATGCTGTCACGTGTGTCTTACCAATTGTTAGGCCTTTCATGGCACAACGATTATGACTATGGATTACTCTATTTACCTGATCAAGATATAGGACTAACAGCAGGTGTGGTCGGTCGACTGGGGTGCTTGCTTCTCCTGGGTACCTAATCCCAACTCTGGCATGTCCAGTGGTCCGTGTTTGACAAACTTTTCATTTTGTATTGCTTATAGAAGTGATGAGATTGATTACTGTTCGTTATCTTCACCTTATACATACATAGTCATTATTCAGATATATATATATATATTGAGGCTGAATCTCGTTAACATGTACAATAGTATTTTGTTGTTTTCGGTTCTGTTTTCCATGTTGAAGTAATGCCATTTTTAAACTGAAAGAATTTACATGTAGCGTAGGTAGAATTTTGCTTAATCGGAATATCGCTCAGCCTTTCAAGTCAAGAAAAAAACTTGATGAAAAAGTGAAAGTAATGTTCTGATTGCAGTGATAGATTCGGATTAACTGTTTGTGAAAATTGATTAACAATTTTGCCACTTTATTGTTAGTGTGAGAGGTGGATAATTAGCTATGTACAGGGATGTAGGGCACGCTATGGACACTGATTGATTGTATGGGAGGGGATAATTAGCTTTGATCTGTTGCAATGGGTATAGGCACCGTCTCACCTGTCCGTGTGGGAGGTTAATTAGCTAAATACACTGACCTGTTGCAGTAGGTGTGGGATTAATTCACACTAGACACCTACGTGTTGAAATAGGTGTTGGATCAATTAACACTAGACACGTACGTGCTGGAGTAGGTGAGCGGTAAATTTACACTAAACACTTCCGTGTTGGAATATATAGGTGTGGGGTTAATAACATTTACGTGTTACAGTAGGTATGTGGTTAATTAACACTAGATATTTACGTGTTACAGTAGGTATGTGGTTAATTAACACTAGATATTTGTGTGTTACAGTAGGTATGTGGTTAATTAACACTAGACATTTGTGTGTTGGAGTGGATGTGTGATTAATTAACATTAGACACTTACGTGCTGCAGTAGGTAAGCAGTTAATTAACACTAGGCACTTACATATTGGAGTAAGTATGGGGTAAATTAACACTAAACACTTGCATGTTGGAGTAGGTATGGGGTAAATTAACATTAGGCACTTATATATTGGAGTAAGTATGGGGTAAATTTACACTAGGCACTTACGCGTTGGAGTAGGTATGGGGTTAATTACATATAACACTAGATACTTACGTATTGGAGTAGGTATGGGGTTAATTAACACTAGATTAGACATTTGCATGTTGGAGTGAATGTGGTGTAAATTAACACTAGACATTTACGTGGTGGAGTAGTTGTGTGGTTAATTAACACTAGATTCTTACGTGTTGGAATAGGTGCGGGATAAATTAACACTGGACACGTGTTGGAGTAGGTGTGGGGTTAATTAAAGGGAAAGGCAACCCAAAAGAGTTTTACATGATAAATGATAGGATTAATCATATGACAAAGATGTGTCATACAACTATGTTGATATATGGCCTAGATATGCTTCAGTATTAATTTGAAAACGTCAAAAATTGAAAATCCCGCGATCTATAGAGGCTGCCATGATGTGTAACTCTTTTGTATTCAAGACCACAAAAATCAACAATTTTGACGTCACACCGTCTGTTCCGGTTTTGATGAGATTCTAAGATCTTCCACAGGTGCTTGGGTTCAGCCCCCCTCCGAATAAGCTACGAGTTGATTTAATTATTTTTTTCTTGAAAATATTTCTAATGCATGTCAACAACGTCTTGCATACCCATAAAGTCAAAAATAAGTCCTTTTAAAAAAATACCCTCACTGGATATTATATAAAAGAACCTATATAATAATCAGTGGCTTAGGGTATTTTTTAAAGAAGGGTTTATTTTGAATTATTTTGGACTTTATGGGTATGCAAGACATTGTTGACATGCATTAGAAATATTTTCAACAAAAAATAATTAAATCAACTCATGTAGCTTATTAGGAGGGGGGCTGAACCCAAGCACCTGCGAGATCATCAAAGATGTGCATGTGGTAGATCTTACGAATAAATACGTTGATGCCTTCCTGGCAAGCAGTTAATTACACTAATGCGAAGGGGAGATGTGAAAAAAGGTTGTTTTTTTTCGAAATTTCCGACTCAACCAAGTCAACTACGTAAACTGTGGATCCATCATTTGTGCAATGACAAGTTGAGGTTCGAGACATTTATATGAAGAACGTGTACCGTCTGCCTGGTCTGCGACTCGACTGAACGTCTTTTTTTCTCAATTTCTTCTTGCAAAAGAACGGGCTCAAATCAATACAGCTCCAAACTTAACTGTTCGTAACTTGTCATGTTTACAGTGCTGCTGATGAAATAAACCGGAATAGACGGTGTGACGTCAGAAATTAAACTCCAATTGCCACTCTCTTAGCGGCGGGTAATTTAAAATACATGATAGATTAATATTGATTTAATTGTTAAGCAAGGATCTTTGTTGTTAAAGACTGTCAATTACGATATCAGTAAGTAATACTTTATTCATAAAAGCAACTCTGTGGTTAGGGTTGCCTTTACCTTTAACACTAAACACTTACGTATTGGAGTAGGTATGGGGTTAATTAACACTAAATACTTACGTTTTGGAGTGTGTGTGGGGGTTAATTAACACTAGACACTTACGTTTTGGGGTGGATGTGGGGTTAATTAACACTAGACACTTACGTTTTGGAGTGTGTGCGGGTACAGCTAACGTTGTTAGGTCATTTGTTTGCTCTTTTTTTGCACAGCAAGCTCCCATATTGAATAGGCACTGTATATGTCCTTTGTGTTATGCCTCTGATTAGTTCAGTTTATACACTGATTTTAATAAAATGTCAACTTTGATTATAATGTTTTCTTTTCGCATCTGATTTCTGCAATAAAGAGAAAATATGTTCAAATTTATACGATTTATTAAACACGCTGTTTTTGGTTATATTTAGCTCTAAAACTTCATAGTTATTTCGGATTTCAAACATTTCGGTTGAGCATCACTGAAGAGACATTATTTGTCGAAATGCGCATCTGGTGCATCAAAATTGGTACCGTATAAGTTTTACATTAAAGAGACACTACTGCTCATTTTCCACATTTTAATCAAGTGCTCTTTAGAACACGTATTGGGGAGGGCCTCCGTGGCCGAGGGATTAGAGCATCGCGCTCAAAATCATACGGCCCCTCACCTCTGGTCGGCGGGGGTTCGAATCCCGTTCGCGCCGGTAAGTCAGAAAGTTCCCCAGTTTACTTTCGGAAGGTCGGAGGTCTCTACCCAGGTACTTTGTATCTGGTTTTTCTCTTACACCAATAAAACCTGGGCACCACCAGATAAATGAAAAATTGTTGAGTGTGGCTGAAAACAGCAAAACTATCAATCAATCAATAGAACACGTATTGGTAAAATGATACAAACCATAACATATTGATACTGAGAATTTTTAATAATTTGAATGCATCAATTTGTTCTCAATGTGCTTTGAAAATCATCCAGAACTCAAAGGTTTCTCCATACTGACTCGGACTTATAAATACATATCTATATCACGTGAGTTTCAATGACAGCAAAGTTGGTGAGTAAAAAATTATCTAAATACCTCGGGGGGGGGGGGGGGGGGTCCACACTTACCTTTGAGGTATGAAATGATTCCCTGCTTCTTAGTCCTCTAGGGGTCCGGGTTAGAATAGGTCCTCAGTATTCCTTTGCTTTTCGCAAGAGGCGACTAAATGGGGGTGTTCCTTTAAAATCAGACCGCTAAAACTGAGACCCCGTTTCACAGCAGGTGTGGCATGATAAAGATCCCCCCCCCCTGCTCAAAGGCCGTAAGCTCCGAGCATAGGCCTAAATTTTGCAGCCCTTCACAGGCAATGGTGACTTCTCCATGTGAGTGAAAGATTCTCGAGAGGAACATCGAAAATATTCAATCAACAAATCCCTGCTTCTTATAATTAAGTAACCATAAATCATTATTTCAACAGAAACCCATCCATGTTCCTATTGACCAATGATTTTAAACCAGCAGGTGACGTGTTCAGATACAAATGACACCTACTTTTAAAGCAGTGTCTTCACTAGTCCCAGTGGCAGACGTATAGGGGGCCAGAGAGTGTGAGTAAAACTTCAGATTTGTTTCGCACCCAAAATGACTGAGTACATTGGCTGATGATTGACTTTCATGTGGCCCCTTCGGAGATCCTGGATCCGCCACTGACTTCTGCGTGGGGTTCGTCTAGTTCATAGTTTTCCAATGGTCATACTGATCCCAACGTAAATTCTAGTTCAGGCATGAGTTTTATCTCATTTTATTTTTATTCTCGCAGAATCTGTCAAAATTCTGGGTCTATCCACTACACTTTCTCTCACTGGAGAACATGCTGCACTAAATGCCGTCTATGCGCAAGCGTCTGCACCGTGCGGATGAGACTAGTAATCAGTGCTCGAGCTGGGCTTCGCCATTTTCGCCAATGGCGAATTTTTTTCAAAAATGGCGAAAAAAAATTAAAGTGGCGAAAATCCCTTTTTGCAATAATTTCCTTTGTCAGTGACACATTATCACCTGTTTGTTTATGCAGTCAAAATCTGTTTATTCAGTCAATGCGTGCGACCGGAAATCTCGCGTCGCTCCAGTGTACACAGAGCTGGTCACGAAGGCCAGATAATAGCCGCAGGTAATGTATGGCTGCAAAAAAGTCGGTGATTATGTAATAAAGTACATCGGACAGCTGTGTACCCTGCTGTGGTCAATTGTTTAACATTTAAATTCTTATTCATTATCGTTTTATCATCTCCACATTAATGTCAATTCTTAACCACAGAACCGACCGGTAATTAAATTGGCCGTATTATTGTGTATAATGTATATACATCAATTGTTTGTTTTTGCGACCAAGCTCGTTGATTACAATGTTTTGATTGTGATGTGATTGATTTCATAAACAATGCGGTCGGTCACCATTGATATGGACATAGCAATTTTAATAAATAATTTTTTTTGAAGTTCTGAAGTTCGGTGCACAACAGTATAAAAATGCTAATCTCATAAGGCTATGCACTCCATACTATTTTGACACTAAACTTGTAGCTTCTGACCCTAGTCAGTCTAAAATTAAAAAAATATCTGTTTGGCTTTACTGTCAACCCCACCTGCTCAAACATCTGATTATGTCCAAATTGCAAAATCTTCCATACCAAACACGGAAATTTAATAGGGAATGGTTGAGATACGACTCTAAATTGGGCTTGATGTTTTGTGACATCTCCATTTCGGGCAATGTACACAATGTTTTCACTGAGGGGTGTAGCATCATAAAGTTTATATTTATATCATTATGATTTATTATCTGATTTTTGATTTCCGTAATAGAATTTATCAAACAAATCAACTTCTTATTATTTCAGAAAGAAGTGTTTAGGTATGGTAGCTGGATATGATTAAGTAATGTAACTGATTCAAAATCAGTGTAATGTAATGAATAAAATAATATGATGGAAATAATTGTAAAGCATGTGATTATTTGTGCCGCGACGCACCCCGAAAAAGTGGCGAAAGGGAATTTTGGTCCAGTGGGAGCACTGGGTCACTAGTTTATTTTTGTATAGGTCATCAAAAAGTAAAAATGTTTGAGTTACAATGAGAATTTTAAACTTTAGATAAGTGTTATTTTCGCAAAGTTCATGCATTCAACTAGGCAAGAAAATTTGAGAAAGCTCTGGGAACATTGTCATTTCATGATTTTTGCGCAAAATGAGCTGTAGTGTCTCTTTAGTTCAATTCGTATCCAATGAAAGATAAAGTTCGTATTTAAATTACATTAAAAAAAAAAGAAAGAGAGAAAAAGTGCATAGGAAAAGAATAAAATCCAAACATTACTTACTGTTCTAAATATTACTATAATACATGTATGTATATATTACGACAATACATTTGAAGAAGATGGAGATTGAGAATACTTTACAATGACTAAAATACTTGTAACTATACACTGTCGTGTAGCAAGGTATCCCTGCAGGTAAACAAACCACAGTACATCATTGAGTTTATTGCATTCATTGCCAATACAACCTATCATTGGGTCAAATCCTGTCTGACATGTTTGATACCGATTATTTGACCGCTCTTAGCACACTAATTTTAATTACGGGTAACTCCGTTTACATGAACAGGATATAGGGCTCACGGCGGTTGTGACCGGTCGACAGGGGATACTTACTCCTCCTAGGCACCTGATCGCACCTCTGGTTTGGCCAGGGGTCTGTGTCTGTGTTTGCCTAACTCTCTATTTTGTATTGCTTATAGGAGTTATGAGATTGATCACTGTTCGTTATATTCACCTTTCATCATTAGCACTAAAGAAGATATTATCTAAATGTTTTACACATAAACACTATGTACCAAGTTTGGTCCCGCCCTGGGGTCAGTAACTTACCCCGGGATCATGAAATTCACAATTTTAGTAGAGGCCTTCCTTCTCTACACCATTATGCATTTAATTTTAAACGCTGTACGCATAAACCAGCGCTTATTAGGAGAGTTGCCAAAGTCTTCGAATCAATCGACAAACTTATGAAGTATCTAGAACAAATAGTGTAAGGAACAATAACATTGGGTGGAAATTGATAATGTCCTTCGCAACCATTTGCGATTCTGTCAAACTACCGCAGTGTCATGTTTTTAAAAGGACTTAAAATATTCCTGTGCTACAAAAGTGTTCATATACACATCAATTGCAGCATATTATTGAAAATTTTGTTTTGAGATGCTAGTGGTACTATTATAACTTGTATATCCATACAGCATCATTACAAGCCAAGCCTAGTGTTTTGACTGCGGATAACTCTGTTTACCTGAACAGGATATAGGGCTCACGGCGGGTGTGACCGGTCGGCAGGGGATGCTTACTCCTCCTAAGCACTTGATCACACCTCTAGTGTGTCCAGGGGTCCATGTTTGCCCAACTCTTAATTTTGTATTGCTTGTAGGAGTTATTAGATTAATCACTGTTGGTTATCTACACCTTTCAGTACTTTGAGTTCTTTGATTCTTGTATATGTGCGGTTGTAGAGAAGATTTTTGAAAACTTGTCAATGTTGGCAGTATTCATCTCGCCCCTCAGGTCCCAGGGGTGCAGGAGTCCTGAAATTTACAATTGTTGTCCCCCTTGTCCCAATGACGTTCAAACCAAAGTTGAAAAGAATTAGTTATCACGAAGTTAAAAATGTTCAATTGTACCGATTGCAATAGGTCACCTGAGTTTATTCAGGCAACCTAAACACTAGTTTCGGTGATAGACGATAGTGATGTAAATAACAAAATTCTGACCCATATACTTTACTATGGGGTCCTCCTGAATCATCTGAAGCGTCTATGACGTCATCCATAACCATGGAAACAAACACGCCGTTATAATAATCGAACAATAGAACGTGGAAAACCTCGTGATATCACTACTCTAAACAACAGAGTATAGAATCGTATAGAATGGAAGAACAAAAGAAATCTATGACATATATGGTATTTCCAACAACTGGTGCTTAAAGTAAAACAGAACAAAACAACGGATGCCCAAAGCTGGAAATCCTATGACATGATATCTATGAAAAAATGAGAAAGAAATAAAACTTACTTTAATAATAGATAAAGAGGAGAATACTAAGGATCTTCAGTACGTCCCTTTCGGGGTTTTCGGTACAGATCTTCAGTGCGTCCCTTTCAGGGTTTTCGGTACAGATCATCAGTGCGTCCCTTTCAGGGTTTTCAGTACAATTTTCTCTCCATCTTACTTTCGTATTCAGTCAACAGGGTATTGAATTCAGGCTAGAGATAAGGAACACGCGAGTAAGTCATGTAAGTGCCGCGTCAGTCAATGTATGGGCATTGTAAATGATCAAATCAAATAACTTTAAAATTACCGATAGAAACATGTCTCAATGAACAAGTGCATTTGAAGTAGAGTATTTAATCTCACAAAAGTCAATATTTGTAGTACTAAATTTTTTGCGAAAACAAAATGCCTAACCTTTAGTTAGATAAAGATGTCACAGAGAGAGAGAGAGAGAGAGAGAGAGAGAGATTACCACGGTAATATGAATCTTTTCACCGTCAGCTTTCTAGGAAATTATGTTCTAATTGAGTTTATATGTCAGAAATGTGTTTTTCTCACAGGGACCAATGTTAATCTCTATAACAGATATTTCTTATATGTCTTGTCAATTTTCAAAATTCGTTTGTTGAGTCACTGTGTTTCATAATCACCTTTCATTTGATACCTAGTTTTGTATTATATAACGATAATGATTCTTGGGGGGAAAAAATGGGGTTTATGGATCGGTTACCTTAAAGATGAAATTCTATAGAACTTTAAGTAAACTTGAAATCGCAAAGCTTTTCTTATATGAAAAAACATCAAAGGGTATGACTTTACAACACTTTACACGACCATTAGTCACGATAGAATTCAAGATTAGATTTTTTTTAAATCACAGAAAGTTGCTTTTTCAACAAATAGTACTTTGTTAAAAACCACTTTGATTCCATGCACAAGCACTCTGAAGTTGAAATTAAAAACATCCTGGATTTCCTCATTGACAATATCTTCGTAGTCTTCAGGCGGTGTCTGAGAGGTTAGAGCGTTCGCCCCGCATGCGGAAGACCCGGGATTCGAATCCCGGCCGTGACACACCCAAGTCGTTAAAACAGGTAGTGACAGTTCCATCGCCAAACGCTCGGCATCAGGTGTGAATGTCACGGGTCCTCGGAGATGACCTTATAAACGGATGACCGGGTCACAGTAAGTGTGGCACGCTAAAGAACCCTCACTGCTCAATGGCCGTAAGCGCCGAGCATAGGCCTAAATTTGAAGCCCTTCACCGGTCTTGGTGACGTCTCCATATGAGTGAAAAATTCTCGAGTGAGACGTTAAGCAAGATACAATCAATCAATCTAACAGTCTGTTTGGCATTCCCTTGGGCTCTCTATGTGAGAAGAAAAAAATCTCTTGTTGTGATCTTCAATAGAAATATCGACGACGTTTTATCTATTAACAATAATAATTCTAATTGATATGTCGATTCGATTTATCCATGTGAACTCGTAATAAAAGACACACCAGAGTTGTCCACTTCTGCTTTGTACTTATATATTTATTGAAAATAGATATTAACAGAAAACTAACAACTCAACTTGATGATAAACGGGATGATTTCAGCTTCTCCATAGTCAACTTCCCACATTTATGGAATTTTACATTATCACCTGGATGTGGTTTTTATATCCCTCAACTGATTCGATACGCAAGAGCTTGTTCTGGGTATGATCATTTAAAAAAAACCAATATCGAGACAGGCTACTGACAAACAAGTTGATGGTGCAGAGGTTTCAACAGTCTCATTTAAAGTCAACATTTCGCAAATGCTATGGTCATTATAATCATGCAAGGTGAAGATAACGAACAGTGATCAATCTCATAACTCCTACAAGCCATACAAAATAGATAGTTGGGCAAACACGGACCCCTGGACACACCAGAGGTGGGATCAGGTGCCTAGGAGGAGTAAGCATCCCCTGTTGACCGGTCACACCCGCCGTGAGCACCATATCCTGATCAGGTAAACGGAGTTATCCGCAGTCAAAATCATCTAATTTGCCAATACAACCTATCATTGAGTCAAATGCTGTCTGACGTGTTTCATACCGGTCGTTCTTGGCACACTGAGTTTGCTTACGGACAACTCCGTTTACGTTATCAAGATGTAAGGTCGACCGGGAATGCTTACTCCTCCTAGTCACCCGATCCCACTTCTGGTATATTCAGGGGTGCGTGTTTGCCCAACTCTTTATTTTGTGTTATAGGATTTATGAGATTGATTATTGTTCGTTATCTTCACTTTTCATAATCACCTCTGTAAACGCGAGTTCGTTGGCTTGGACCTTTTCATTTTATGCAGAACTAATTCATTTTCTTTTTTATTTGAATATTCCGTTAATATTTCCACCGAAAAGTGGCATGCAAGTGATATTAAAAGTGAAATTTCATACTTTACTCCATGAAAAAGACTATTTCAAATTCATAAATTAATTCGTATTGTCATAATGAAGCAATTGCTTAAATACTAGGGTGTATATCATACCATCAACTTTCAAATAACGATCACACGAAACATTATGCGATCTGCAACGCCGTAATAAGCGATTGTACTAAAACCCACGATTTTAATAGACACGCGATCGTACAATGATTAGAACAAATTCTTGTTAGCAAAACAGAATGTTTGTTGTCACATATTTGCAGTGATTTTCTTTTGATGTTCAGGTTATTTTTAACAGTATTGTTATCACATGATATGCGATAATAAGAGCTCCTCCCACCTTGTTATCGCATGGGCGGTACTAAGATCAGAATTACACAATAGAAACAAAACATATATATTTCAAATTTTAATAAGTGCATTTATTACACAACTTCAAACAAATCAGAAAATATGTAATTTGTGATTGATACTGCAGGGATAATCAGTTTTCGTGAAGTTACGCAAATGTTGTTTCACGGGTAAAGCGTGCGCTGATCGATGTCTGGGTCGTTGAAGCAGACAGGAAGTATTATGTAACAGATATACACATACCAGTCCTATGACCGTTTTTTCTTCTCTCTCTCGCTCTCTCAAATTTTATAAAGAGTTTGCTAATGCAAGGTTTTAATCCTTTTTCTACTTTAATATTTGTGTTATACATATTTTTATTTAAATATTTGTACACATACATATATAAACTTAAATTCCTGAAATATGTGATTGATACTGACAGGGATAATCAGTTTTCGTGAAATTACTCTTGCTGTTTTGCGGAAGCATATAAATACGCACACGCATCTTCCGACGACGGTATATGATAATCTACTCTTATATTGAATGTATGGTTCAATAAAGGTAAAATGAAAAGCTTTCGTAATGTGTGACAAGTCGATCATCTTCTAGCATCCTCGTAAAATTTACATTATCAACACTCGTGACAGAGGAACCGCCCATCTCTTTGATAATGTGAATATTACTCGGATGCTAGAAGATAACCATTGCTTAATGTATGTTGTTTCACGATCGTCGGTAAACACGTGGTTTCCACGTGAGAACTGGGGTTGTGGTTGGTGATTGTTAAAATTTTGTTCAGGGTCGACAAGCTGCTGTGCCGTACAATCACTTATTACAGTATCATCTTTAGTTCACTATTGACCCGCTTTACGTTTATATTTAATCAGGCGTTAAGGGAATATAGATCAGGCATGTAGAATCGGGGAGGGGGCCCACTTTTTGGACAATGAGCAATATCTGTTATAAAGATATATTGGGTGACTGGCATTTCAGTAATTTTAAGAGTAATACTAAACAAGAGGTACTGTGAGCAATGCTCACTAAGAATATTCCCTGCTTACCCCAATCTCCCAAAGGGTGTTGTTAATAGGTATAAATTACCTCTTTCCTGAGTGTAAAAATATGGTATGCCTTTGAGGAAGAAAATGGAAGATATAGTCCGAACACAAATTCATGGCATAAACCTATAATTTTGACCTTGAGATCAAAGTTCAAGGTCATATAGAGGTCATGAAAGTACCCGACACATCGTCTCATGGTGATACACTCATTTGTCAAATATGGTATGCCTATGTCAAAGAACAAAGACGTTATGGCCCGGACACGAATCCATTGTAAAAAAAAAAAACCCTTTAATTTTGACCTTTAGGTCAAGGGTCAAGGTCATATACAGGTCATGAAGGTACTCGACACATCGTCTCATGGTGATCCACCTGTGTGCCAAATATGGTATGCCTAAGTCAAAGAACAAAGAAGGTATGGCCCGGACACGAATCTTCACAGACAGACAGTCGGACGGACGGACATACAGACAGACAGAGTGATTCCTATATACCCCCCTGAATTTCGTCCGGGGGTATAATGAGAAAAATATATAAGCTCGAAATTTATGAACTGAATTCGAACTTATGTAGGGAAGGGGAAGTCCCCATGCCCCTTCACACATACACACGCGCGCGCAGTCTGGGGAAATATTTTAAAGTAGTTTGGGGTTAAGAAGTTTCGAAATTTCCCCCTTCTCCCCCTTGCGATTTAGGATTTTAAAGATAGGACATTTTTTATATACTTCTCAAGAATTTTAGACAAGTCAACTTCTTCCAAACCCCCTTGAAAAACGACACTACATGCCTACAGGTGCTACTACTGCTGTTACATACACATTTGTCATAAATCATCGTACATCAGAAAATCTATCAGAAGACCTAAATACATAATATGTCTTCTAAAGGATACTACAGGAAAAGTACAGCACTAAACGAAGAGATGTGTTGGTATCACGGCAGATATAGATATTAGCTTGTCATCATTAATCACATCAAAATGCACGCACCAACAGGTAGAGCAAATATCCTGGACCCGGAGTGTAGGATGGGGCCTTAATAGGGGATTAAAGTATTGCAAGGTCATATATGTGGGAATCGTCTTCTCAAGACCTGGGAGGTCATGATTTGTCATATTGATATGCAAGAACCATCAGGTAGTGCAGATTCAAAATTATTCAAATCGTGGCCGGAAGGGTAAGATGAAGCCACAATAGGGAATTGGTTTTTTACATGGCAATATATGAGGAAATTAATCACATAATTGATACTTGTAGTCATGCAAAATTAACATTTCCAACAGTCAGTGAAATATAACAAATTATTTGCTTTCGTTCTTCGACGCTTGCATCAATATGTTTCTTGTTATTACACCTATATATTTAGTATTATTTTCAATTAAAACAACAGTGTTACAACTCACAGCCATACAATCTTGCAATTCTATGTTATGATGACATTGACATGAAACAGGACGCAGATGTACAAGTTGACACTGGGGTATCCCAATGTCATGTTGTCATTTCTGAATCACGAGTGGTATTAAATTATGGAAAACAAGAGGCCCATGGGCCTAGAATCGCTCTTCTGATACATTGTAGAACAGGCAAAAATTCTCACTAACCAAGATTCATCAATTAACAAAGTTTGATGATGTTAAGTCAAATAGTACCTAAAAATTTAAATGTAACTGTCCAAAAGTAGGTCACGGTGACCTACTTTTGGTCGACTCACTGAAGACTCAAAATGCATCAACTGACAAGTCAAATAGTATTCAAATATATCTGACAAATTCCAATGACCTACTTTTTGGTCGACACACTCCAAAGAATCAAGATGCATCAACTGAAAAAGTTTGATAATTGAAGTCAAATAGTATCTGAAATATTCAGATATAAACGTCAAATTCCAAAAGTAGGTCACATTGACCTACGTTTTGGTCGACACACTCTGAAGACTCAAGACCCATCAAATGACAAAGTTTGATGATTGGAAGTCAAAATAGTATCTGGAATATTCAAATATAGCCGTCAAAATCCAAAATAGGTCACGGTGACCTACGTTTTAGTCATCACACTCTGAAGACTCAACATGCACCAACTGACAAAGTTTGATAATTGTAAGTCAAATAGTATCTGAAATATTAAAATATAGCCATCAGATTCCAAAAGTAGGTCACGGTGACGTACTTTTTGATCAACAAACTATGAAGACTCAAGATGCATCAACTGACAAAGTTTGATTATCCTAGCTTTCATATTGTCCAAAATATGCATCTAAAATTGAAAATGTGAAATTGAATGTCTGCAAAATTCGAAAAGTAGTCACTGTGACCTACTTTTTATATATATATATGTTTCGAGGCCTCTAGACGCATCAACTTACAAGGTTGGATGATTCTAAACCTCTCGGTATCTGAAATAACAACCTAAAATATATTCATAAATGATTAGCCAAAAAAATCAGAAAGTAGGTCATGGTGATATACTTTTCACATGACGCACTTCAAGGTCCCATGATCCACCAACTGACAACTTTTGATGATCATAGGCTCAATAGTGTCCAAGATATGCATAAAAATCCATTTAATAATAATTTCCTGCAAAATTCAAAAAGTCGGTCACCATGACCTACTTTTGAGACAACATAATGTTAGGTCCTAAGATGCATCAACTGACAAAATTTGATGATCCTAGTCCTTATACTAAACAAAATATCAAAGTTTTAACAAAACAAAATTTAAGGTCAACTTTGAAGTGACCTTGAGACCACACCCTTTGCCCCAGGATGATGCCTTGAACAATTTTTATCTACAACCTATCCTCATCCTTATGCATAAGTTTGGTGATAATTTGCCTGGTGGTTCTTGAGAAGAATATTTTTTAGCAACCACTACTTTTGTTTGCATTTTCCTAATTATCTCCCCTTGTTAAAGGGTCACAACCCTAGTTTTAATACAAATAAAAGCCCTTGGGCCAAGGATACCCTGTGTCAAATTTGACATCTTGAGATATAGCCCTTTCCCCAAAACGTTGACGCACACCGCACGCCAGAAGAGCTAAAATTACAACATGAAACCAATCCCCCTTCACATATTATATTTGATTTGGTATATTAAAATGTCTATCAAGTCAAACATTCAAAATGATGTTGACAATATACTCAATTACTTATAACTATATAGCAGGCTACTGACAAACAAGTTGATGGTGCAGGAGTTCCAACAGTCTCGTTTAAAGTCAGCATTTCGCAAATTCTATGGTCTACAGTCTATCATTGGGTCAAATGCTGTCTACCGTGTTTCCTACTCATTGTGAGGCCGTTCTTGACACACTGATTTTGACTATGGATAACTCCATTTACCTGATAAAGATATAGGGCTCAAGGCGGGTGTGACCGGTCGACTGGAGATGCTTACTCCTCCTAAAGCACCTGATCCCACCTCTGATATATCCAGGAACCCGTGTTTGCCCAAGTATCTGTTTTGTATTGCCTATAGGAGTTATGAGATTGATCACTGTTCGTTATCTTCGCCTTTCATCTGGTTGTTCGATCGCATTTTTTGCAATTATAAATACGATCGCTTTGTTGGCAATTTGTTGCATTGCCAATCGCCTCTACGTTGTCAATTTTTCATATAAAAACCATTTCTAGACGCTGATAAATGCACCTCTTAGTGATGTATGTGAAGTTTATGTAATCTTGATTCGTAACATCAAAATATATTTACAATTATTGGAACCATTATGAAAATAATTCATTTAACAGCAAGAAAGTTCGGAATTTGGAAGTAATTATATATACATTGTGGGAATAACTTCTTCTGATTACAGTGTTAGGCTCATAAATTGTCACTAAATATATAATTGATATCTTGTAAAATTTCAAACTAGATAAAGCATGGACACGTAAATAACATCAAACTATCGTTCTGCCCGAAACATTACAGGTATAAACATGACTGGATAAGCATCTATACATACAGCCATCTTCTAGATAATCCCAAGGAAGATAGCAGATGTAAAATATTCATCTAAATCCGTGGAAACTCTTAATTAGATATAATAATTATATATTTAAAAAAGATGATTGTCACACTTCTTATCCAGTCCTTATTTGTTACAATTTCCTATACAGTATTATTTTCATGCGCTTGTTATTATATCTGATTACCAGTCAAGAATATTAATGATTGATTAATTCATAATACAAAGGAAGTTACTATAAATAGCTTGGACAAACAATGGCTATTCAAATAATATAATTATGCATCAGGAGAACACAATAGAGATCATCATAATGGAAAATCACTCAGATAATGACGTTTGAAATGGCGTAATAATGAAGTAGCCAATCAGACAACTTGTTTTTCAAATATCACCATAGAAATAGTTATAGTATATAAATATTACATGTAGTTGATGGTAACATTGATTATTTTCACCCCGGGAAAACCATTGTCAACCGAGGAGTAGCCGTTCATTATACAAATTCTTTCACACCGCCTATCTGTTTCCGGTTAGAATAGGTCCTCAGTACCCCTTGCTTGTCGTAAGAGGCGACTAAATGGGGCGGTCCTTCGGATGAGACCGCAAAAACCGAGGTCCCGGCCCACAGCAGGTGTGGCACGATAAAGATCCCTCCCTGCTCAAATGCGTAAGCACCGAGCATAGGCTTAAATTTGCAGCCCCTCACCGGCAGTGGTGACGTCTCCATATGAGTGAAATAATCTCGAGAGGGAAGTTCAATCAATCAATCTACTGATAGATGATGGTTTATAATTTTTCAAAAATATATTGCTGAGTGTTTAAGGTATGTTTTTGTTTTGTTCAAATATATGTCTAAGTCAGTGGATGAACTAGATATATTACGTGATCATGCCTGGATAGCCTTTGCTAGACATCATCTTTTATCCACTTTTCATTCACTTTAAATGTTTTGTTCGTGCCATATATCACAAAGACCACACATGTAAAATTATATGTATACTTTCAAACCAGGGATTTTTAACTTTAACAACCTTATTACGTCTGCATAAATCGTTATTAAGTAAGCAGTTGCATGACGTAATTTAAATTTGGATTATATCACGTCTGCTAATTCAAAATGAAACGGTTTCGAATATTTTCCTGGTAGAATACTTCTCTTCTATTGACAGTGTAAGATTGCCTCTCTTGTTTTTACAGTCTATTTGTTGATATTTATTTTATTGTTGTCCCCATTTTGAGCGTTATATTTCGACATGTTCCTTAGAGCGAAAAAGGTACTTGTGTATCTAACTTGTGAATTTTGAACATTGTTGTTCACACATAGATAAATTAACAAACCCACCAGCACACGTTTAAGAAATAATTCTTCATGACGTAGGCTGGCGTCACAGTTCATTCACTCGGGTATTTTCAAAAAATGAATTTTATTTTTTATATTTACAGTTTACGATCGATCGGAATAATCAACACAAACAATGAGAGAAGGAGATAAGGAGGTCCCCTTTTCATGTGTTTCTCAAAAGTTATACATTCATAATCATCATTAGAAGAATCCTCCAAATTTGCTCACGAAAACACCATAAAAGCAAATAAATTCAATACTTTCATGACAGTGCCAGCTTCAAATGGATCCAAGCCCTATATCAATGACAGATTTCTCTTTGTAGCACCAAATGAAATGAATATCTAGTTTATAAACTTACATAATAAAAATATTGTGTGTTCATTGCCAGAAGGATATTGCATAGAAATACAATGTACCCTAAACATCTACATAATCTCTCTCTCTCTCTCTCTCTCTCTCTCTCTCTCTCTCTCTCTCTCTCTCTCTCTCTCATTTTTCTCTCTCAATTGTGTCGGAGTATTCTCGTTTATTACATACAATCGCTCACACAAACTTGAATATCTATCATATTTACTATATAAGGAACACAAATATATTATATAACAAGGCAATTATCAATATATCACAACGCCACTTTTTTAGGGAAGTTAACTACAGACAAATAGTTGATTTTCTACAGGTAAGTCGTGGTCCCCATCCTGACACACGCTGTCGGAATCAGGCCACACCTTTCTCCGATCTTCACCTGGGTCATTCCTCCTTTCATCTCCCTCATATACTCCACCTTCTGTCCCGTCTCCACGGACAGCTCAGACGGACCCTTCAAAGACGAGATAATTAAAGATGAACGGGGGTATACAGTACAGGATATCTCGGATTCATGGACAGAAGCCATTATAGACACTACATCGTCATTATAGTATTGTTTGTATACTATCGTCACTAGTATCATATACATACTATTGTCATCAGTCACTATAGTATTGTATAGATACTATCGTCATTAGTCATTGATATTGTTTATATATTACTGCCATTAGTCATTTATGTATACATGTATATGTAGTACTGTCATTATTCTTGTACGTATATAATGTTGTTATCAGTTTTTTCTTTGTTTTGTACATCCTGTCTCGAGTTTTTCACTCCTATTGAGACATCGCCAGCTGTAGGTGAAGTACCACAATCTACACTTATGCTTAATAGCGCATTGGGCTGTAGCAGTGAGAGTTCGTTAACATGCTAACGCCTGCCACGACATAGGACCTTTGTTTTAAAGGTCATATCCGAAAGACCCGTGATACCCATTTCTAAATGTCGAGCGTTTGGCGAAGGAGCAATCACTATCTATATTTGTGTCTTAGGTTTGAAACCCGCTCGTACTATGGCCTCAATGGCACGAACCGGACTCAAACTCACAACCACCCGATTTCGAAGCGAACGCTCTACCACTGACCTACTGCGTTCTGGTCTATTGTCATTAGTATTGTTTATATGCTATTGTCAGTATAGTATTGTTTGTATAATCAAATTACTTACATGCACAGGCTCTCGACGTTTTAAATATATATATATAGTTTAAAAATTGTTTTCCTGTAAACAAACTATTTAAAAAGGTATATCACGCCGCCATCTTGGTTTTCGTTTTACCTGCTGTATAGTTTGTTTACAGAACGACAACTTTTTGAATTTTATATAATATTTAAAACGTTGAGAGCCTATGCTTGCATGACATGCTTCTTACCGATGACGTAATTAGAGACCGATGATGTAATAAGACATACATGCAGCAGAGAATGACCATGATGACGTAACAAGAGACATGCAGTAAAAATTAGCAGTGTACACGTGTACTTTACCTTGCCTTTATAGGACTTGAGAATGTTAACCAGTGTTCCTGAGACGAGTCCTGTTCCGGGAGGTTTGGATTCTTTATAGAAAATAAATCAGAAAAGAAAGCATGCATCATAGGCGCCAAGATGACCAGACATTGTAATCTGATCTATGTACGAGACGATACTGGTGCTGACGAAATAGATCCCTTGATGGTTGATTGCATTATTTATCTTATCAAGTCAAAACGGCTAAATTTGTTAAAGTTATAGAAGTACAATGCTAATAAAAAGGTATAGACAGAGGTTTGAGATGCAGAAGACATGCAGTTGAAGATAATTGATAAACTAGTATACAAGCAATGTGACGTAATGTAATTATAATACTGTCCAGTTTAGTCAGTGATACAGGGGTGAGTTAAGATAAATCCCATCATACAGACAGTGTCTACCGGCATTACCTTGGAATACACGAGCATAGGAGTACTCTCCAGACGGCACGGCTCCAGCCATAGCATAATGTCCGTCAGCTACGCATGCGTGGGAATTAAAAGCAAAAACAATTAATCCTCTGGTTAGTAAGGTATTTTGAAATATATCAAAGTGCTATCAAGTTTTTTTTAATATTTGTATTTTTTCTGCATATACAATATAATCTAAATGTAATAATGTAGCCCACTCCGATTTTTTATTCTGATGTTTTCGGGAGAGGGCTACAATTCCGCAGGCTCTACGTAATGGTGCAAAATATTTTTTAAGAATAACCTGTAATAAACTCCATGTATTTGTTTCCAATGTTGTTTAAACCAATTGTACTTGGGCATGTCTAATAAAGGTGTTTTTCATTAAATACCATGTACAACTTACAAAATTCTTCGTCAGTTCCGCCATGCTTGTTATCGCGAGATCTCGTAGGTAGATCTACTGACAAACCTAAACATTGACAATTAACGCGAACATATAATTACTCGAGTCATTTCGACAAAGACAGGAAATTCATATGATGGCAAAAAAAGATTACACTCTGCTGTTTCTTCTTTTAAACTTGATATCAAATCTAAATCTTTTTAATACCTTCTCCGTACCCGTCCATTGAAGTAACCACTACCTTATATGGGCATATGCAAATAACTTGACAATCAAATATGGGGCACAAATATGAATCGAGAAATTGGAATATATCGAAATTGTTAAAAATGGTACAATAGAGCCTCAAAAATCGTAAGTTGCAGGTTGTAAATCTAAATATTGACTAAGAAACGGAGAATATCATTAAACGTACAGAAAGCCAGCAAATGGAATGTTGCGGAAGTACTCCGTATCTGCACCATTACGGAGATTCTAAGGAGTTGTAGCCCCCCGCCCCCCCCCCCCCCCCCCAAATTGGATAAGGCTACATTATTGCAGCTAACAATAACCATGACAATAAATATCACGTGTGTGTTAGTTAGGAATATGCTACACCAATACTACATTGAAACAGTACAATGTTGTTGGCAGTTAAATAACCTTCGTCAATCGAGATAAGTGGTCCCTCGGACGGTCTAGGAGGAGGAATTCTGGGATGCTGCATCGGCGGAAGTGGTTGTGGAGGACGCAGCGTTTGACCTCGTGGTGTGTTCTCATAAGGTGCCTTCCGGTTATAGTCCTCGTATAATATCGGCTCTGTAATGTTTTTAATGAATTCAAAAGAAAAGTTTAATATAAGTTTTGTAGCTCGTTTTTCTTTTTCAATTTGAAATCAACCTAAATTGTAATGAATGTATATATTTACTATTTTCAAATTTTTAAAACAATGTATATTCTACATATATGACGTAAATAAAGTTTTAACTGTACTTTGTAAGGGACAGCAAAAACAAAAATGCCAATGTACACACACACACACATACACACACACACACACACACACACACACACACACACACATATATATATATATATATATAGAGGATCCCTCTTGTTTTTCAGGTCAAAAGGTCAAAGGTCAAGGGTCAATCTACTCTGGACATAGGAATATAATGTCCGCTCAATATCTTGAGAACCCTTTGCTTGAAAGACATCAAACTTGGCACACTGGTACATCCTAAGGAGTAGATGACCCCTATTGATTTTGAGGTCACATGGTCAAGGGTCAAACTGGGCATAGGAATATACTGACCATTCAATGTCTAGAGAACCCTTTGCTTGACAGACATCAAACTTTTTTTTTTTTTTTTTTTTTTTTTTTTTTAAGTTTCAAGATTTTTATTTATGAAACAAGACAAAAACATATACAAATATACAAAACAAATGAAATACATGTATAAGATACAATGTGTATAAGATATGGTTATTATTTTACCATGGAATCAAAATAGATACAGTATATGTCAAACAATTGTAGTTATTAATTTACATCAACATAATTTCAAGTGACGGAATAATACTGCGTAAGAAACATATTTGGCAGTGTGTGTATAATAAAGATAAGTTTTTGGTTGTTGTTTTTCAAAAACGCCCCGCTGCCACAATGAGTCCACACATATCACGACAGTTCATATCCGACTCATTGGGCAGCTCTATTAGAGGACTGACCCTCTGAATAGTGGCTTCAGATATAACACAAGTATATATAATACACAGATATACACATGTATACATACATGTGCGTGCATAGATATAATAGCAGTAGTAAAAATGTTTAAATTTTATGTTAAAAATTTTGATATAAAGAATATCTATAGATTGGATACAAAATTTTGAAAAAAACTTCTGTTCTTTTGTTTTATATAAAAACCTGAGAACTTGACAGTGCGATCTCAAGTATTCCTTGATGGAACGAATAACAAAATCACTCGTCTCATCAACCTGCACAACTCTACAATACATCTTACATTTATAAATTCTAAATGCAATAAAAGAAAGAAAATAGTTATATATCTTTATCAACTCAGTATTATCCAAATAAAACCCAACAGCAATATGTTTCCAAGTAATTGTGAAATTAATACAGGTACTTGCGACCTTCCATATATGTCGTACATTAATACAATCAAAAATAAGGTGTTTTGTGTTTTCGATTTCATTTCTACACAGTTTACACTTATTTGTTACAGTGTTGTTCCATTTGCTAATAAGGAGATTATTACTCAATAAGTTGTGTATTAGTTTATAATTAAACTCTGCTAAAGATTTGTCTTCAATGTATTTAACTTTCAATAAAAATATTGATTCCCATTCCTTTTTATCTGTTATTTGGAACTCTCTACTTAACCTTGTAAGCGAGGGTTTTTGGAATTTATGCTTTATCAAAGTAGAATAGAAAATTTTAGTTTTATGTTGTAAACATAAATTTTTATCAATATTTTTGGTTTTAATGTAGGGAATTTTAGAAAAATCATATCCGAGTTCAAATTTTTTGAAAATATGTCTTATCATCTTATACTCGCATAGCCAGTTCGTTTTCTTAGTAAGACAATCATAAATTTGTTTACCTGATTTTAATAGCCCATCCTCATTAAAAATGTCTTTAACATATAAAATTCCACTTTTTATCCAATCATCAAAACATATTGATTTACCTTTGAAGAGAAAATTTGCATTTGACCATATTGGCTGAAGAAGGAATTTTTCAGTGGAGTTAAGAGTTTGGTTTGTGTTGTCTTGACAAAGGTTGAAGCAAGAAAACACCTGTTTATAAAACACTGGAAAATTTTTAAGAATGCCATAATTGTTAGTTGATGTTTCAGAAGTCTTAACTAAATAATCAATGTCAAGATTTAAAGTTTTGCTGAAACTTTCTGCATATTTTTTAATGATATGATTACTTGTAATAAGGCGTGGAATCCACATGGCCTTTAGGGCTTTAAGTTTAGACTCTATATCGACTACACCTATCCCTCCATCTTTAATATCCCCTATCAATGTGTTCCTTTTGATTCTATCTTTTTTATTCCATAAAAAATTAAATATCAACCTATTGATATCTTTTATAAACTTAGGATCGGGTAATTCTAAAATGCTTGCAACATAAGTCAATTTTGATAAAGCCAATGAGTTAATGATTGTACATTTTCCAAATAATGATAGTTTTCTTCTCTTCCATGATTCAAATAACATTTCAATTTCGTGATATATTTTCATCCAGTTTTTATTGTAACATTCAATCTTATCTTGACCTATATGAATACCTAAACATTTTACGGCTTTCTTAGTTACCTTTATTCCCTCTACTGTTTCAAGCTGGTTTCTCAGGTTTCCGAGTAAAATACATTCTGTTTTTGTGAAATTTATTTTTGACCCTGCTAATTCACAGAAACTTTTAATGGTGTTTATTGCATGTTTTAGAGAATCGGTATCACTTAAAGCCAGTGTCATGTCGTCTGCATGTTGAATATTTTTAATTTCATTTTCTAAGTTTTTATTTTTAAAACCGTGAATCGAATTATTTGATTTGATTTTATCTGATAGAATTTCTGCAACAAATAGGTATAAAATCGCAGAAATTGGACAGCCTTGCCTAATTCCCCTGTGCATCTGGCATGTTCTAGAGATCCAGCCATTATTTTTTAAACGGAAGATAGGATTTTTATAAAGTATTTTAATCCATTTAATAAAATTAATTCCAAAATTAAATGTTTCTAGAGTTTTGAACAGAAAATTCCACTCAACTGAATCGAATGCTTTCTCAAAGTCGAGAAATAATAATAAGCCCTCTTGATTATTGTTTTCCCAGTAATCAAAAATATCTAATATTAATCGTGCGTTGCTTCCTATAAATCTTCCTTTTATATATGCTGTCTGTTCGTTACTTATGTAATCATCGACAACTTTTTGTAAACGACGAGCAAATATGAATGCAATTATCTTGTAGTCTGTATTTGTAAGGCTAATAGGTCTGTAATTTTTTAATAGGGATTTCTCTCCTTTTTTGTGAATTAATGATATGACAGCAAGTCGTTGGGAAAAAGACATTTCATTTGATAAAAAAATTTCTTTAAGCATTCCAAAAAAAAGTTCCCAAAAGCATTGATAAAATTCAGTTGGTAAACCGTCTAGACCTGGCGATTTATTGTGTTTCATACTCATAACAGCTTCTCGACATTCATCTAAAGTTGGAAATTGGTCACAATTATTCCTCGCACTCTCAGATAAACATTTAATATTGCTATTATTTAAATAATTCTGAATGTCAGAAGAATTTATATTTTTAGTATCATACAGATTTTCATAAAAATTACACATTTCACTCAAAATATCTTCATCAGTAGTTAAAGTTTCTTTTCGTTCGTTCTGTAGTTCATTAAGAACATTCTGTGATTGATGCTTTTTTTCTATACTTAAAAAATACTTGGTGTTTTTTTCTCCTTTGTCGATCCACTTAGCGCGTGACCTAATTTGAGCTCCTTTTGCTTTTTTATCATACAAGTCATTTAATTGCGACTCCAAGTCTCTCTTTTTATTCATATCAATTTGGAGATGTGGGAGAGATTCTATTTCATTTATTTCTTTTTCAATGTTTGAAATTGTATTCTTAAGATTTTTCTGCGATTTGATTGAAAAATGTATAGAAAGTAACTTAATTTTATGTTTTAAAATTTCCCATTTTTGCGTGTTTGTTCCTTGTGAGTTTTTTATATTTTGTATAATATTTACAATTTGGTTTTTATATTCGCTACTTTTTAAGTAGGAAGTATTTAATTTCCAGTAACCTGTTCCTCTCTTGTTATCGTGTATATTAAGATTAAATCTAATTGCTTTGTGGTCAGACATTCTAGTTCTATTAGAATGAGTTCCTGGAATTTTCTGTAGCATGGGAGATTTGCATTTATTTAGAAAAGTTTTACTAATGAATACAAAATCGATTCTACTTTTGGGTATGTCAGAAGCATCACACCACGTGAAACCATCTGTTTTATCATGTTTACTTGTCCATAAATCGACAAGATTTAACTGAATTATTATGTCATTTAACACTTTAGAGCTTTTATCTGAACAATTATCTATTTTACAGTTGAAGTCCCCACATATAATAATATTGGATGAAATGTTCGAGTAATTATTAATGAAAGTTCTTAATCTTTTGAAAAATTGGATTCTACATGATTCATTATTTGGTGCATATATATTAACTAAAGTCAATTCTATGTCATGTAATTTCACGTTGATTAATAATTTTCGTCCGTCTTTTGATCTGTGAGTATTAAGAATATTAATGTCTAATCCATTTTTAGTCAGTATTGAAACACCTCTGGTAAATGTTGAATCAGAAAAGCAGTGTATAGCTTTTCCATACCATGAAAAATTATACAACGATTCGTTTTCTTCAATGAAATGCGTTTCCTGTAAAAAGGCAATATCTATTTTTGAATGTTTTAACCAATTATAATATTTTAAACGCTTTTCTTTGGTATTTAAACCTCTTGCATTAACAGACACAAATTTAAGGTTGTCCATGCTTCAAACAAAAAATTCATACTAAAGAAAAACATTTCTATTTACCTTAAACAGAAACAAAGACATTGTCCTTTTGAAGTCCGAGTTAAGGGTTTGGATATTATGCGAGCACAAAATGTAATGTGAAATTAGCCCTTTCCGCCGCGATTTTTAGAGTCAAATGCATTTCCTTTAGGAGATGCCGTTTTGGTTCCCGAGACGGCACTCTTCATCTGTGTGAGAGTCGCTTGTTGAGATCTGGTTCTCTCTCTTGGGGTAGTCTGTGTCTGTGTGAGAGTCGCTTGTTTAGATCTGGTTCTATCTTTAGGGGTATTCTGTTCGAGATTTATTTGTTGAGATCTGGTTTTCTCTATTGGGGTAGTTTGGAGAGACTGAGGACGATTTGGAGGTTGGCGGAGACGCGAGGCAATTTCTGAGAGAATGCAGCCAAGTTTGTTGGTGCCTGGCCAAGCTTCAGCACACGTGTGAATGGTAGCATCCTTGTCCAGCCCAGAAGCCCAGAAATCATCATATGTGGACTCAACAAACACATGATTCCTTTTTTGGGTTTTGAGAGAATCGGCGAAAACCGGAACTTGTTCAGCTTTGGCCTCTATAATTTCTGTCATAATCTGGATTTGGTTTAACGAAAAACTGGGTGACGGCAAGACGTGTTTCCCAATTTTTTTCGCATCTAGGGCAGATTTAGCTATTTGTATTGCTGAAGCTCTCTGTAGATCACCGCTACGCATCGCTTTCACGTATTGAAAGGCGTGTTCTGCAGACTTATGGTTTACACCAAATAACTGCAAATCACATGGGAAAAAGTTAGACAAACAGTTGTCTTGGCCAGCAAAAGGAATGACGTTGGGTGCTGATTCAGTATAGTATTCACATTCATGGTTTCCAGGTTCGTGACCTTCGGATTTGCAAATTTTGCAACGCTTATTGTTTGGGCATTCCTTAGTGTAGTGGTTTTCCTCCCAGCAATTCATACACCGTGGAGTGCGTTTGGTGGACGGTTGACCGTAGTGGTAAATAGTACATCTTAAACCGGCACAAATAGCTGTACGTGAAAGGAATATACCTTATATATACAGACATCAAACTTGGTACGCCAGTACATCTTCAGAAGAAGATGACCCCCATTGATTTTGAGGTCACATGGTCAAAGGTCAAGGGTCAAACTAGACATAGGAATATACTGTCCGCTCAATATCTTGACAACCCTTTGCTTGACAGACATCAAACTTGGTACACTGGTACGTCGTCAGGAGAAGATGACCCCTATTGATTTTGAGGTCACATGGTCAAGGTCAAGGGTCAAACTGGACATAAGAATATACTGTCCGTTCAATATCTTGAGAGCCCTTTGCTTGACAGACATCAAACTTGGTACACTGGTACATCTTCAGGAGAAGATGATCCCTATTGATTTTGATTTCACATGTTTAAAGGTCAAGGGTCAACCTGGACATTGGAATATACTGTCCGCTCAATATCTTGAGAACCCTTTGCTTGACAGACATCAAACTAAGTACAGTGGTGTATATTCAGGAGGAGATGACTCCTATTGATTTTGAGGTCACATGGTCAAAGGTCAAACTGAACATAGTAATATACTGTCCACTCAATATCTTGATAACCTTTTTGCTTGACGGACATCAAACTTAGTACACAGGTACATTTTCAGGAGAAGACGACCCATATTGATTTTGAGGTCAAAAGTCAATTGTTGAACTGGACATAGTAATATCTTGTTTCCTATATTTTAAGAATTGTTTGCTTGATTAACACCAAACTTGGTACACTGGTACAGCATAAGGAGTAGATGACCCATATTGTTATTTAGGTCACATGGTCAATTCACTCTTGACATAGGAAGATATTGTCTGCTCAATATTTTGAATTGATGATACTACTATCAATTAAATGATGTGTGTGTGTATAACCCTTTTCAATTTTGCACCATGGGGGGGGGGGGCATATGTGTTTTACAAACATCTCTTGCTATTATATATATATATATATATATATATATATATATATATATACACACATGCACATACATACCTGGGCGTATACCAGATAGTTTATTGCTGTCTATGAATTCTTGTAGGTCTTTAGAAATATCGCAGTATTGGAGGACGTTACGCACAGCTTCAGAGGACTGTCAAAACAACATGGATGTATTCTTTTATTATTTTTCTTACAAAGTTCATAAAGCATCAAAGATATTTAAGGACAATGTAATTAATGCAATAAACTCTATATCGCACGGTGACTCCCCCTACCAATACTTTGTAAGGACAATAATCAGTCAATATACATGTATCTATCGACCAGCTGTTCCATTGCGCATGCTTCATAATTCGAAATCTCCAATTAGATGATAGTTACATATATAATTCATATCGTTACGTAAAGATGTGACGTGACGTCATATCTATGTTGGTATACAGATAGCAACAGAAAACTAATGTTTTTACGTGACTCTGATGACGTCGGTCTACATTGCTGTTACGAAAATAAGCGAGTGCAGTGTAGTTACGATTGGATCCACACATGACCTTTGGCGTGACAATACTGACCTCGTCATGGTCCACGCATGCCTTGGAATCCACATTTGTACATTTCCACACACTCTCTCTGAAAAAACTGATCCTCTGTTCCTCCAGCCGCTGGAAATGCTGCGAATAAAGTTTGTAGTAATCAAGAAAACGAAGAGAAATTGTGACGTTAGTTGAATATTCAACAGAAAAAGCAAGTATCAAATGACATAAAAAAGCAAGTGTCAAATGACACAAAGTCCACATCAAAGTATTTTCAAATGTCGACAGATATAATTTTAACAAATCATACAGCACGCAACTATCCACGTAATGTGTCTTTGTTGATTCCATTACGTTAAAAGTGTTTCATCATAATGCTGAGGTATCGACGGCAATCTGGCCTGGACTTCTCTATATAAAAGTCGAAACTTGTATTTAAGTCTGAGATTTTGCTCAAATTTTGACTGCTCAAATAAAAGAAAACTGAAGTTTGAGATATTTTCGAGAAATCCAAGCCAGATTAAAACCATATCTTTGATCCGGTCCCGATATTCTGATGTCGCGAATACAAATTGCATTAGCGACATCAGAATATTGGTGCGGATCAAAGATCTGGTTTTAATCAGATTGTATCGACGATAGGCGCAGTCTGTACAAACACAATGCCGCTCTAAGATCGGCGCCACTCGGGCGATCATGCAAGTAATGAGAAAATTTTGTAAGCTCGACTATAACACTAAATATATAATTACTTTACAGGCGTCTTCCATCTCCGTTTCCCACATCTTCCTAGAGGCTTCCAGCGCCTGCACGGAATTCTTGTAGTTGACGTCTGAACATTCACAATCATAGGTTTATACAGGTGTATACATGTTATACAAATGTCTTGTGCTGAATTATTGAGTTTACAGTTTTCATATATAAACATGTTTGCATACATTTCACTTATCATTAGTACTGCTTCAACTAGACCTTTGTCACGGACCATAATCATTAAGGGTCCTCAAATGTGTTACCTTGGAAACTCAATATTCTATCTAGAACCAATGCAGGACGACATGAATAACTCTCACCTGACTGTTGTTGTGCCTCATCTGCTTTTTCTTTCGCTCTTCCAGCCTAAATTAGTTATATAAAATCAAAATTTCATTGGAAGGAAGTACATGTATTTTGAGTCTATTTTTAATGTATCGTACATTGTGCATGAATTAATTCTGTCTACGAAGAGATTTGTGTAACCAATTTCATTTTATTGTGATAGAACCAATTTCCGTATCTCTTTCTTTTTTGTTTTTCCTACCTTCTTTATACCTACACTAATGATTGCCAATTGCACATTACAATGTAAACTATGTAATAATTCAAACACCAATATACAAATGTAGTACATCTAATTATAAGCTGCCCTCACATAAATTACCTACATTATTGCAATGTTCTTATATCCTTTGTGTATGTTTGTGTGGCTTTGTACCTTCTACAGAGAGGACGTATATAGACAATGTCTGCTGTCCCATCCTGTTATGATTTTCATGATTAATGGATCATATTTGCTTTAATCTTCCCCCCAGCTTCGCTTGAATTGTCGTTTATTATTTCAACCACACATCCTTATTATTGAGCAAAATACTAGCTGAGGAAACGACAGCCCATAATTTTCATTTAAAAAAAAAAGTATAATAAATAAACATGTTGTGTTTGTCTGGCGTTCTCTGTTTTCTGATTTATGACCTGTACCACAGACCTTTGTGAGGTCCTTGGAGGTAATCTGCACGCTCTGGCGGGCCTGATTGAACGCCTCCTCTGCCGCCTCCTTCTCTTTACACCTTGTTATGTATTTTTCTTTGCACTGAAAAAGGAAAATTCCATTGAGAGTATATTTGTTTGTTAGTAATCACTATGGCAATAATAAGTACTATACATTGCTTACAATTTGTTCGTCGTCTATTTTCTACTGCACTTCCCGAGTCATAGATTCTGTATTTGTTCTTTTGCTTATGTATATATAGCATCAGTATTTATTTCTTCCTTCATTGACAACCATGCTATGTATATATCATTCCTTTACTTATTGACAAGCATGTTATATATATATATATATATAGAGAGAGAGAGAGAGAGAGAGAGAGAGAGAGAGAGAGAGAGAGAGAGAGAGAGATACTTTATATGGAATATTTCACCGGCAGTGGTGACGTCTCCATATGAGTGAAATATTCTCGAGAGGGACGTTAAACAATATACAATCAATCAATCGAATGCAATGTGTATCATGTATGATCCTCTTAAATGTACGTTAAATAACTGTATCCCATTTCCATTCTCAACGACTGTGTAGCGTGTGAAAGCGTGGCGAGAATTCCATCGTCATCGTCATCAAAAGCAAGTTTTTTAGACTTGCCGAGATGGTCGAGCGGTCTGGTTACATGCTGCTAGGAGATTTGGTTCCGCAGGTCGTGAGTTCAAACCTGGGTAGGGGCGGAAGTGGGTATCCAAATAAAGTGAAATTTTCTGTGCTTTATATTAAATATATCTTCACTTGGGTAATTATGTTCATTTAAGAGTTCATTGCTATTTCTGTGCTTTCGATATATATATATATATATATATATATATATATAGCACAGAAATAGCAATGAACTCTTATATATCTATTTATCTATCTATCTGTCTATCTATCTACTTATCTTTCATCTTTCTATCTATCTACACTTCTTGACAAACCTCTACGTGTACACTGAATATATTCCTTCACTCATTGACAAGCATCTGATGTATTTCCGTATTTCTACTTACCGACATACACGATTTGTATTTCTGTATCTTGTCATTTTGACTTGATTTCGTTCTGTCCTCGATCTAAAAATAGAAAGTCAAGAGATATGACCGTGGGTACAATTTGTTTTTAGACTTGAATCTAAATATCTTAGACAAAATATGATGTTTTAATTCTTTAAAAAGTTATGTTTTTGAATTAAACATAATACTAGACTCCAAACCATTTTGGAAACTTCGTATACTCATGCAGTACATGAGGAATTTTTAGACACGCTCATGAACTATCGAATTACACAGTTCAGACTAAACAGAATAGTAATCAAAGTCCTTCATAAATCATACAGCATGAGGTGCTTGATATCTAAATGGGTGCATTGAACCCATAGACCTCACAAACCCTACAGAATGACGGAAACAAAACTTACTTCACGGCCTATACTAAATAATTGAGGCCCATGAATAATACTATTTAGGACAGATCCTTGCAAACAATTCATTATCAATTCAACTGATTGTGTTACCTCACAGTTTCCTCCGCGCGTTCCATTACCGCGTTCTGATAGTTAACATGGCGAGTTTTACGCAATTATCTTATTCACATAATGCATGCAACAGTTTGTCAAATTCATGGTGACGAGTGTCAACATGCGCGTAACTGCCTATACGCAAGTACATAACTGAGTATATATCATTTGAGAGAGAGAGAGAGATCTGCCGTTAAAAATATATTTGTGTCCCAAAAATAATTTTGCGTTAGGTATACATGCATATATAGTTCCGATTCATAATTAAATCAACATCATTAATCAAATTCAAAGTCACTTTAATGTACTTCATGTACATGTATGTACATGTAGTAGATGGATTTAGGATATTCTTTGTTATCAGTAACATTTATCATAATAATAATCGAAAAGAACAAAAATAAGTGGACAGCACAATTCGTAAAACAAATGTTAAGTCAGTCCATGTACACACGGTGAGTTGGCATAACAACACTTTAGAAAATAATTTTGTGCATTCGTTTTGTTTTTGACAAGAAACCTGTTTCTATGCTCAAAAACTAGATGACTTCATTGGTAAAACCCAGGAGCGCTTCCGGGGGCTTCGCCCCCACCAGGGCTTTCCCTGGATCTACTGGGGGTCTCAAGGCGGTCCCAGACCCCTTACCGTGCTTTGCGTACACTTCATTTTCTATCTGGCTACGCGCCTGGTCAAAGTTACATGAAACTCTCCATAAATGTCTACAAAAATCTAACCTACATGTATAATTGTCTAATGTTTATTTATAACTCTGTATTATGAATTGTGTCGTCACTGTGCTGTCCTTACGATCGTTCCCGGATACGCATCACTGATGAAGCATCTTTTGAGAAAACCTAAAAATTCACCGAACTTGATGCAATTTGATTGACACGTAATTCACAATCGCTGCGTCTGTTTACAAACAACACACCAGTTTCATTCGATTTCCATCGTCAGTAATATGTACTCATGCACTGTACACCAACACAACAACCCACAACCCTGTAATCAACAAGTGTAATCAACAAGTGGTCTACGCATTTCCTTACTACGTGTAGATTGATTTTTCATGACATTAAAGGACGATTGAATGAAAAGAAATGCCGATTGTGGCGGTAAAATCCACTCCATATCGTTTAAACCAATTCTATCTATGTATCTGTGAAGTGTATTTCTTAAATTTACACTATAATTTCATTTCAGTCGGAATGTCCAGTCGTTAAAACAGACTTATTATCTGTATTCATACGCGCATTGTTTACAACTGCCACGCATTCATGAGAAAATGCCTATCTTGACAATTTGTAAACAACATTGAAAATGAAAAATATTTATCTTTAAAATGAAAGTTAATCTAAAATATTGTGACCTACTTGAAAAAATGCATTCTACAATGACACTAAACTGACCCCGGAATTAACTTTTCTAACTAACCCCGGAATTAACTTTTCTAAACATTTTCGTATTCTGAAGCAGCCATGTTTAGATAGAAATCACAAATATGGAATTTTATTTAGATATAACATCACATGAATTTTTTTTCTATGATGCTGCCCCAAGAAAGATGATGAATAGTTACGAAACAAACAAAAAAAGTAATATACATGAAAGGGAAAATAGCATTGCTTCCATAATAAATACCATCTTAAAACAATGAAACCCACATAAAATGTCAATCGAGTCCGTCAATGGAGTTTCTTACATTGTAAAAAAAAAAAAATGTTTTACTATCATTCAGTTGATCTTTCCTCGTAACAAAAATTGTTTTAAATAATTCAGCTCAACTTTCAGAGACAAGATGCACGTAGGCTACAATAAGGACCTTGATCAATGAGACTGAGACATCCGTCGCTCTCCGGAAGACCTTGATGATGTGCGAATAAGCCATAGTATGACGGAGGACAAACAGGTTCATTGTTAAATGCAAGTTGTCGCTAAATGAGGAGGGGGAGGGCAGTATTTGGTGTCGTCCTGATTTATATTTAGCTTTGTACAGACCCAGGAAGTACGAGGTTCAGGAAATGTTCTATTAAACTGAAGTATGTTGATATACAGTGCATTCACTTAAGTAGGTAAATTCACGTAATGCGGGGATCGTTTTATGAGTGTAATTGCACACCGAGATGTTCATTGAGTGAAGACAGAGACAGCCTTTCTTAGTGCGCTGATGAAAACATGGAAAACACGATCACTTAAAAAGCAAAATATCATTCGCATGCTGTTGTGTTAAGAGTTAATTTGATATTCTCAGCAATAAAATGTCAAGGACCATTTAAGTGTATTCAAATTGATGTTACGTTCTAGAACCCTTCAATATTCAGAATTCCCAGATTAAGAAATGTTTAAAGCAATTTGAGGAAGCATGTCAATGTTCTGATGTCATTTTCTCACCATCCCGAATTTTCTACTTCCTTTTATGGTGATCGGAATATGAAATTGAATTAAACATTTTTTTTAACTGATATAGATATGGAATGCAATCGTCAATTTATCATCAATTCGTTTTTCAGGGTAAAATTGCTGATATCAGAAATTTGCGTTTTTCACAAAATGATATACGACCAACTGAATAAGCTGATGTTGCGGTTAATTGTTGTGTAACTGATGGAAAAGAGGTCAAATTAACTTTTCAAACCTCAGTCTGATTTTGGTGGACTTTATGGCTAGTACTTACGGTATGCGGCTTAATGACTCGTAATAGCGAAAACTAAAACGACTTCCCTAATGATAACAAATTCACGAATGTATATCCTCAATAGAGAAAAAACCCAAGGTACGATAATTGCTTTTAGCGATACACATCTATTTGAGAAAAGAAATGAGAAAAGTTAGTACCAGAAACAAGTTAGTACCAGAAATACAAACTAGATCGGACATACCATGATCAGGAAAACTTAATCACGACTAAGGATTAAGATGCAGAACGCAAAATGTTAAAAACGAAGAAATATAAAAATAAAAACGGATATAAAGAACACTGCATCAGCGCCTATGGCAATGCTGGCGACGATAGAGTTGATGCATGTGACAATAGTTACCTGTTGTTTGATGCTTTTTTGATCGTCGTCGAATTTGTTGAGTTCATTGTAAAGGATTTGGAAGTTGTTGCCCGCCTCCTCGTGGGAGCGCCCGATCCTCTCCGTTTGGATCTTCAGTTCTCGGACCGCTTTACCTAGGTCCCTAAGGATTTCCGAATATCGATCAGCCTTTCTCTCAAAATCATCACAGTTCGACAAGCGTAAGGCATCATTATGTTATAAAACATGCAAAATCACGTATAAATTATAGTACTTTAACGTGTGAAGAAAATGGATTTCTTTTTATCTGGAACGAATTGGAATATGATGGATAACGTATGTTTATATTTTACCCTAGTTCCTCCTTGCCGTCTAGTTTTCTGACCAATGCCTGGATTGCTTTGCTGTAGCTAAGTTCTGCCTTGGCTCTGAAATAACAGCATGTTATCTACAGGTGTGTCCAGCTTTATCAAACCAAGGTGCATAATGAATTCGCTAGCGATTTGTTCTCCAGGGTTTATCTAACAGTTCTGCATGGTGAAATACTTTATGCGAATTTTACATCGATTACACTATTACATACTACAAGTGACTACAAGTATTACACATGCGTTTTAACCACTACATACGTATAAGTGGCTCCACAATTACACATATGTGTCAACTATTAAACACGTGTGTCGACTATTACACACGATAAGTGATTTCACACGTGTATCGACAATTACACACGTGTGTCGATTATTACACTCGTATAAGCAATTCCACAATTACACACGTGTGTCGACTATTACACACGTGTGTCGATTATTACACTCGTATAAGTAATTCGATAATTAGACACGAGGTGATGCTAACCTTTCCTTGTAATAATCCTCCAATTCCTTGGACACCTTTCTGATCTCTTTGTTTCTCTTGCACAGAATCTCAAAACCTCTGGAACTGGTAAATTCTGGATCCTGAACATAAACACTTATATTAATGAGAAGAGACCCAACTGCGATCTATTGAAATGAAAATTATCGAGGATGAAATCACACTCCATATGCTTTAACGACAAAATAAGATTTTCGTGTATCGATCCACCGTAAGGTTTGCTCTCGTTTAGTTTACTATGTTATGGGTTATATATTATTTTATCTATATTTCATGTAGTACGTCCGATTAAGAGATTAAGTAATATCTTAATCTATATTTGACATGCCTGTAACATAGATATCAAAGTGTTTGTGTACTTGAAAGTTTTATTTTTAATAATAATGATTTACTGTTATGCATTACTTACCATTGTAAATGGCTATTTATTCTTTAAAGGGAAGTTATATTTCTAATTGGATAAAGGCAGCCAGATATAAATAAATTAAATGAATTATGAATAAAGGTAGGTTGTGACTCACTATTAGAGCGAGTGCTTTAAGCACTGTACAAAGGTTCTGTTGCTTAAATGGGACGATATAAAGTGAAACTAGAAGCCATTAATCATCCCCTTACACACACCTGAACATATACATAAAAATTATCAGTCATTTCAATGTTTACTCAATATTTCAGGCTGAAAACTGAAAACAAACATTTGAGTTAGACATTTACATACCCAGAAGGCATCCACGTACTGTGTGATCCTCGTCATACTATCAATATCCTCCCCAACCAATTCACGTGTGATGCACGTCCGACGGACGTCTCTTGAGCTAACGCACCTAACCGCAAGCGTCGATTTGAAAATAAAGTATAAAAAACGAGGAAGTGTAAAGTAATGCCCTTTTGTAGATCAAGGTGTGTTTTGATCGTTCAGATCTATCTGGGTCTTCCTTAAGAGTACACGAGAGCGAGGTTCACAGAAAAATTCAGTAACTTCCTTCCGAGATAACAGACCGTGTATTTCCCCCGTTGGGCCAAGTGCAATAAATATTTACTTAAACGTCACATGAACAAACGCACTTCTTTTATCTATTTTTAAAGCATGTGTGGCGGGGTTTGTAGATAGACCGGTTTAAAAAAAGCTTCCTGGTTTATTCAGATGAACAAACACATGATCCACCCCTAAGATTTTTTAATGCTTTGTATGTTTAAATACCCCTAATCAATGCTAAAGCCACATCTGTGCATTATTAATGTAATGGAATGCGATACCGTATCAGATAATTAGTCAATAGACTTAAGCATGATGATAAGAACCTTTGTCATGAATATTAATGAACAAAACACAAACATAGATACGTCGTCAATAGTAAAACAATAGTTCATGTCTCGGACTAAACAACTAAATAGACGCATCTCCCTCCACAACAAGCAGTTCTGTAGGAACTGAATTCTCAAAGTAAGTATTCATATACCATTACTCTTTGTTTATTAACACCCCTTAACATGTCTACATTACCTTGTTAATTACATTGCAGATATGTCGGCGACGAACGCGATAGAAAATCTGAATTTGAGGGGTCTCTCAGTCACGTGTCGCCGCTGCAAACACATGTATAATGATGAAGATCACCAACCGCGCCTCTTGCCATGTCTACATGACGTATGCCTTGACTGCCTGTGCGAGCTGGTATTTGATGAGATTTTGATATGTCCGGAATGTAAATTGTCCCACGAGACGCCGGATAATGACGTCACTTTATTTCCTAAGGATCCCATGAAGATGGCACAGACATCGCAAAACGCAGAAGCCCTTACAGAAGTTTTCTGTGACTTCTGTGATCAAGAGCCCAAGGCATCACATCGCTGCATGGATTGTCTTGATAATCTCTGTTCAGAGTGTCTGGCAATTCATAAGAAGTACAAAAAGTACCGTTCTCATGACATTGTTTCAATGGAAGAGTATGCAAAGCTGCAACAACATCATGTTAAGACTGCCTCAAAATGCACAGCTCCCGGACACTCCAATGAGGAAATGAAATTCTTCTGCAGTGATAAAGATTGTGAGCGATGCCTCTGCTCGTTATGTGTTATTTCGCATATCGAGGAGAACCATAGAGTGCTTAAAATTGACACCGTTTTTGAGAATAGATTGAGAAACATTAAAGCCATTGAAGCAGATTTACTGCATCAAAGCGAAAATGTGGATGCCGCCATAGAAACAATCAAAGACGAGATCAACAACGTAGACAAAATGTCAGAGGAGGCTTTGAGAGACGCCAATGTCACGTATAATCACGTGATCAAACAACTCGAACAGAGAAAATCCGATGTAAAAAAATTCATCCAGTCAGAGCGAGAGAGGAAGAAAATGACTCTAACAGAACAACAGAAGGGATTCCTGATGGGTAAACATGCTATAGATGATGGCAGAAGTTACCTAAAGAATATTTTGGAAAGTGGAAATAAACTAGAATTCCTCAATCTTGAACGACTAATTCGGGAACAGTTTTTGAGACTAGCAAATGAGAATCATCAATGTATACCATGCATTAACCCTATAATCCGTTTTTCTTCTTTCAACATGCTTGAAGAACTTGAGGAAAGAATTAATGTCTTAGGCACTGTTGTCTTTTCGAATGCTTATGCATCTTACACCAAAATGAAGATTCCTTCTTCCACTCATGTTGGCGAGACCTTTGAAGTCAGTATTCAGTTGTTTGATCAATATAAAAAGGTAATCCAAGAGGACGACCTGGACATTCAAATCTGTCTAGTGGACCCTGTTGGAAAGCTTACACGGTCGCTCTACCCTTGCCAGGAAAAAGATGGCGGTGTTCTGAATACAAGCTTCCGTGTGGAAGTGGTTGGAATCTTTTGCGTAGAAGTGCTCCTACTCGGACGGCCATTTTACATCCACAATCAGTCACTGGACATCTCGGAGAGGTCAATATCACCAGTTGATGGTAGGTGGATTCACTCACGTTTAGCTTGCAAAATTGTCTGTAGATTTATTCATCGCAGTATCGTATCTTGATGCAACATTGATAATTTTTTGTGATTTTATTTGCAGATGTTGCTCAGAGTATTGACGTCGTGAGGAGTCCCATTCCTGATCTAGTACTATCACAGGGTATGTAGTGATACATTTAATCAATCTAATTCGTTGACAGATAAAATGCTCACACCGTCTTATTCATAAATATCTTGATTTCAGATGACATGAAACCTTCCAGTTCTCCAAGGCGGCCCTTTAGCTCATGTTCCTCTAGACCAGAGCGCAGTCGAATGATCTATACATGTAATACACCACTATCACAAATCATTTTATGATGAGTCATAAATCATTTAAATGTACACTGTTACTTTTTTGAACGTTTTTTTTTATTCGCAGGTCCTGTTTTTCATCTTGATGAATCAACCCTGCACAAGAATTGTTTTATATCTCAAAGCAAACGGATACTTTCAAACGCATCCACAGCGGTTTCACAGTACCATACGACCCTCGTCAATAGAGCAAGTGTGTACAACGGCGCTGCGGGCTCGATAAGTTTCGTCTCTCCCTGTGCGGCATTTTTTGAGGTGGAAATAAAGTATGACATCTGGGAGGATCTCAAGCTTAATGACGTCATATGTGATGTCATAATGACAAACTTCGAATTGTCTCATTTTACTACACCTCTACGACACCACAACTTAGGTTGGAGCTTTTCTGTATTGTTTTGTGAGAAGTGCCACCAAATTTGCATTGAGTGTTGGGACCACGACGTCATGGTCGGCCATTTGCCTGTTGGTCTTGTGTCAAGAAAGTCATCTTTGAATAAGATTATTGGAATCTTTGTCGACGACACAAACTCTTGTATCTCCGTTGTAGACACAACAGAGTCGGATCTCATCACCCGATTTGATGACGTCATGTTTGACAAACCTCTTTGGCCCGCATTTTGCGTCCACCCATCAGATAAATTTACTGTAGAATTGAAAATAAGAGCCGGTCAACAAATAAAGAGAATTCCAGTTCATCTTTTACCTGTTAACTGATGAAAAATTAACTATAACTGAACGTGAGAAATGTATGATAAAAATGAATGTTGTGTGTGGAATACACTGCAATATCTAAAACATTATGATTAGAAAACTAGAGAAAGACACCATCAATGTATCATCATGTTTGTAAAGAAAAAAAAACCAAAATAAAGAGATGTAGCGATGAACACCATCTTATTTTTAATAGTTTCATTAGCATTGTTTACAGCACTTCTTAACATATTCATGTAAACGTCTCCGTTTACCTGATCAAGATATAGGGCTCACGGCGGGTGTGACCGGTCGACAGGAATGCTTACTCCTCCTGGCAAGAATACGTACTCCTCCTAGACACATTATCTTCAGCTTTTCACAAGCTTGATAACGGCATATTATTTCTTCACAGTGGTGGGAGGGGACCACTAATACCCTTTCCCCAAAATTTCAGTTCCCGGGGTAGGGGTTTTCGATGATTCCGAACCCGATGTTTATTCACTTAGTGTAATGAATTATGCATAAAAATCGGAGGGGCGGATCTCAGTAACTAAAGAGAGAACCATCACCATTTCTTCACAGTGGTGGGAGTGTACGACTAATACTATACCCCCAAAATTTCAGTTCCCGGGGTAGGGGTTTTCGATGATTCCGAACCCGATGTTTATTCACTAGGTGTAATGCGTTATTTAAAGAAGTTGGAGGAGCGGATCTCCGTAACGAGAGAGAGAGTACCACCACCATTTCTTCACAGTGATGGGAGTGTACGACTAATACTATACCCCCAAAGTTTCACTTCCCTGGGTAGGGGTCCTCGATGATTCCGAACCCGATGTTTATTCACTAGGTGTAATGCGTTAATTAAAAATGTTGGAGGAGCGGATCTCCGTAACTTGTGAAAGTACCATCACCATTTCTTCACGGTGATGGGAGAGGACCACTAATACCCTACCCCAAAATTTCAGTTCCCGGGGTAGGGGTCTTCGATGATTCCGAATCCGATGTTTATTCACTAAGTGTAATGTGTTATGCATAAAAATTGGAGGGGCGGATCTCCGTAACTCGAGAGATTACCATCACCATTTCTTCACAGCGTTTGGGGTTGGTAACTGGCACCTCATCCTTATAATTTCAGTGTGGTGTTGTTTTAAGCATATAGAAATTTGAATTGCGAACTGCGTTCTAAAATGCAGTTCACAATTGAATTGCGAATAGTGAACTGCGTTCCTAAATCTAATTGCCACAATTACGTACAGTTCTTGGACTGAATGTCGAAGTCCAGGAATTATACGAAAATGTAGTTTAACGTACTGTTTGAAAACGATTTCTCAAGTGCATTACTCTGATGTGTCTACGTGAGTGCAATGAGATTGTTGAAAACGTTTCCGTAATGATTGAATGGTGTTTCGATGCACCTAAAGTAATATGCGACAATTCATTCCTGCTTGAAGGATCCGAACAGCTCGACGAAGTTGAATTTCGTTGAGTTGTGGCATGGCAAAACGGTACATTTTATTGAAATAAACGTAACTTCCTTTACAAATAGAATCAGATCCTTATTTGTTCTAACTTAAAACGTAACTGATAGGAAAATAATGCATACGAACAATTCAATTAACAAAATATTTTACCAATCGTGACAAAGTCCGTGTAACTTGATCGAGTATATAACACTGTCCCATAATGTTCAAACACGTGATCATCATCGGTTGTTGATAGTTTATGAATGATAGTATATCAATATTATTAGTGTAGAAACGGACTAGGGTAAAGTGCGTTACCCTATTCCAAGATGGCGAAAGGCAAGTACGCTATTATTTTGCACCTGATATACAAATATAAGAAGTATATATTGTAAAAGTGGCGGTTAATGTTGTAGCAGTCTAAATAGTAGAAGGTAAATATTCCAAGAAATTTGAAAGAACGGCGCCTATTACAGCGATATAGCGGTTACAACATTTCACCTTGATTAGGGTAAAGCAAATTCAGGACTAGAGTAAAGGAAATTTCATAAATTGGATAACGCATACAGAAATAACTTAGTGAATGAGTAAAATGTCAACTTATTTGTTTCAAGGTCTGCCCTAATGTGATACTTTTGTGTTAACCTTTGGAACAATCGGGTATCGAACTCAGGACCTATATATTACAAGTTAGGTGTTGCCCAGGCTGATATAAACTATTTGGTAATATTACTACAATTTAAACCTATTTAGGAATTATACTAACTCCTCATATTGAGGAGATGAAAAAATAATTTATGAGAAAATGTCACAAGAATCAAATTCTCCCAGTGTCGGCAATTTTTAAGTGAACACAATGGCAAACTCAAGCAGATCTTTAAAATAGATCTGTCATGATGATTAAACAAACTGAGTCTGGAAAACAATGTACAGTTGATTTGGATGCGTCAAAATATATACTTTCAAACATCTACAGATCAATGTATCATTAAAAAAAACCTATTTGATATGACACTATTAAACCAGAAATGCCTCAAGGTGCGAGACAAAATCAAAGAAAAACTGTCAACAACTGATGAAAACGAGGATGAAGAGCATTTTGCAAAAACGAGTAGTCTAATAGTGTTTGAAAATAGAAGAGGGGGTAACTTTAGAGCTCTTCCGACAATATAATGGTAGTTGATCATTTCAGGTTATTTTCCCTGTAAATCTGTGAATCATATCCAGCCTATCATTGGGTCAAATGCTGTCTGGTGCGTTTCATACTAATTATGCTGTGTTTTGTTCTACACAGGTTCATTTTCCTAGTACATGTATATATTAAATACTGAAATATAAAATATGAGGGCTGTTCCATATGTAATGTGTATTGTACGATTTCTCAAAAGCATTCAACTCAAATAGTGAAATGAACATTACATCCCTTTGAAGTATTCTCCGTGGTTTGAAATACATAATTCCAAATTCCGAATTCATTTCTGAAATGCGTCACGGTACGCTGATTTAGGTAGACCTCTGAGTCACTGACTGATGGCTGAGCCAAGGGCTTGTCGGGACTTGTAACGACGACCAGATAAGAACTTTTCAAGTTTTGGAAAAAGGAAAAAGTCGCATGGGGCTAGATCTGGAGAGTATGGCGGGTGTGGCTAGATGGTAACCTTCTCCGACTTCAAAAATTGCTTCACAAGCTCAGATGTATGTAATTGAGCATTATCATGAAGTAGACGAACATGCCTAAATCCTGACAAAGGGCGTCGTTTATGAGAATATTTCTTGAGCTTTTTTAGTATAACATCTCGGTAATACCGACCTGTAACACTTTTGCCCTTAGGCACCGGAATTTGTACGGCTCTACCATCACATGAGAAGAATATGTAATAAAGAACCTTCTTTGTGCTTATGTTTCTTTTGGCAAATACAGGCCTTCTACCGTGTTTAGTTAGCCATATTTTGTTTCCAATTTTTCCTACTGGTTCAAAATAGTGAACCCATGTTTCGTCACCAGTAACAATGTTTACAAATATGCGGTATCCATCTGGCAGAAATCTTTCGTACTTTCAAACTACACTTCAAAATGAAATGCACCTGTGATAGCGATATGCCAACAGCTTTGGCAATATCACGAATCGTGTATCTGCCATTACTTTCAATTATTTCCCTGACTTTTGACATTTGCCTTGCCTGTTACAGTCACAGGTCGGCCAGATTTTGTTGCATCTTTGACGGAATCTGTGCCAGTCAGAAATTTCTTTCTCCACCTACGAACTGTCTCATAAGATACCTTATAAGACCCATAAACTTCCCCCAGTTCAATAAAAATCTGCATTACCGAATGACCGAGTTTTGTGCGAACTTTTATATAGGCTCTAATGTCTTCTGTATTCTCAACCCGTTTCCCAACCATTTTTACAACAGTGGTCAACGACTGGCTCTATTGAAATGACTACAAGTTTAAAACTATGTGGAACTGAAGGTTCGTGTTTATACCGTTGGAATGGTATTGAATAGAGCTATTCAGGAGTATCATCATCCACGAAATCGTGCAAAGCGTTATCACGCTGTGGTACAATACACATTGAACAGCCCTCGTAGTTACACAAATATGAAAGTTGACGAGGAAGAAGTTGAAATCATCCCGTTTGTCATAAAGTTGAGTTGTTAGTTTGCCGTTAATATTTATTTTCAATAAAATATCCAAGTACGACCGATCGAGACAGATTTGGAGGACTCCGTGGTGTCTTTTATTTTTAGTTCACAGAGATATATCGGAATCGACATATGACTGAAAACGATTGTTGATAGATAAAACGCCATCGATATATCTAAATGTCGAGTTGAAGGCCACAGTAAGATATGTTTTCTTCTCATGTAAAAGCTTTGGAGTGAACTGTGCTTCATAAGAATATAAAAACAGATCACATAAGAAAAGAGCACAATTCATGCCCATGGAAATTCCAACTGACTGTTGGAAGGTCTGATCACCAAGGACTACGAAGATATTGTCAATGAGAAACTACAGCATATATTTATATCAACGTCAGATTACTTGTCCGTGGAATCAAAGTGGTGTTTAACAACGTAATTTTCTGGATGACTGATCACTATATATAAATATTATTTTCCTTTTTCGATTTCGTTGAAGAAGCAACTGTCTATGATGACAAAACGTTTAGTCTTTAATTCATCGTAAGGAATGGTTGTGTAAAGTGTTGAAAAGTCATACGTTTTGATGTTGTTGGTTTGAGAAAAGTTTTGAAATTTCAAATCTACTAAAAGTTCTTTAGAATTTTTTAGAATTCATATTTGATTTACACCACTTCTGGTATTTGTTGTGGCACAGTACGTTTGAAGTTTCTCCTTCACGACTGAAAATATTTTCGTGAGGAGAAAAGATTGGGGCTTGGTAGAGCACTTACTGGATCCAGCAATGTATCTTTGTAAAGGTTTTGGGGAAGTTTAGGAATTCATTACAGATACGGCAACTCATATTTTTCCATCTTATCGGGGTATTGACTGGAATATTAAATGTGTCTAAAACTGAAGCATGATTTTGAAGAATTTCATCTTTTGAAAGCATTGTTGGAGTATAAGTACGATTACCAAAAGTGGAATTAATGCAAGTTCATGTAAAATACAGTTGTAATAATGAGCCTTACAAATAAAATGTTATTACAAGTTTCGTCAGCTGGAACTAGAACATATTTCTCATGTAACTTATCTAATCCTTTTATCACATCTGGTTGATTAAACACAGAAGGATATATGGTATGTACTTTTGTTTCAATATTGATCCTTTTGTACTTTATTCTGACAATGTATCGCATTTCTCTTTTCATATTTAACCAATTGTCTGGCATAGTCTTCGACATAATTCATAGTTGAGATGATGAAGTTCTGTCGGCAATTGAATGATCGAGTTTCTCTGTATTTAGGACCTCTTCAAATAAGTGATTTCAGGTCCTCATTTTTAACTGTATATCAACATCTCGAGTAATGAAGTGTCCAGCTGGACTGTAGTTGAAAGAAGACGACGGACAAGAACACGTAGCTGGATTACGTATAAGATGGTCTATATCTAGGCACTGCAAAGTTTGTCAGTAATTAAAATGTTTGGATGCAATAGTAGAGGTATATTTGAAGGAAATAGGGGGTGTAGACTTGAACTTAGGATATGTTGGAATACAAGACTGAACTTTTTTATGAAGAATGTTGCTATGATTACACATCATCCATAACCTGTGGCGGTTTTAATAGCCTGTAATGGACAACATCCATCATCATAGAATTCAGTCTATTTTCTGGTGTTGAAAAATCCAAGTATAGACTAGCTTTGGCTTCTTAAAATAACATTCAAAACTCTCAGTGGAACAGAGTAAAAAGTTTTGTGTGCATATGAAGTGGACCGAAAGATCTGTTGATGCAAGGTAAAAGTGAATCAAACATGACATCATGTATACTTGGTCTTTTACAGGAATGATGTCCAAGATTGCGTTTATGTATTTGGGGAAAAAATCTCATCGCATTCACATACATGTATTTCCATGTGGACTAGTCAAATTTCCTATGTTGTGTACATTATCATTGCATCCATATGGAAATGCAGTACCTAGAGTCTTTATCATGCGGATTTATACATTGGGTTTCTGGTTAAATATCCTTCCACCAAAAATGTACTTTTCAAACCTTTTCTGAAATTGGCATGCAAATATCAACTGGGTAGGTTCAAGTAAAAATGTAAAATATATTTAAGTCCTCAGTACAAGTATTGAAATAGTGCCCACACAGGTACAGTGCCTTGTGTGGTTGTGCTCAAAGGATGAGGAGCTAACTTCCTCAAAAATTTGAATTTACAGTGGAAATGCAACTAAAATAAATATAAAACAAGAGGCCCACAGGCCTTATCAGTCACCTGAGTACTAGTGAGAAGTATCACTACTCCCACAGGCCTTATCAGTCACCTGAGTAATAGTGAAAAAGTATCACTACTCCCAAGGGCTATGAAATCTAGAAAAAAATTCCTGTACTGAATATCTAAGCTAAATTCTAATGTTCAGCAACAGTATAAAACAAGATGTGCTCTTAAATCTTCACTGTCCTCAAAAATGCATACACTGATGAAAGGCTTTAAATAATATAATAGTTGTACATGTATTAACATTAAAAGATATGATTAATTTGGACCCATCCTAGAGTCAAAACCCTGGGTTGTAAAATTCACCATATTTTGTACATCCTTTTCTGCTATTCCTAAGTATGCATTTAGATTTTATACAGTATCAGCAAACTTACACATAAATACTATATACAGTAAAACTCGAATATAGCGAACACGGATATAGCGAAATTACGGCTATAGTGAAGTGAAATAGATTTCCCCGGCAAATTCTTTATATATTCTATATAAAAATCTGCGTCTATAACGAACATAGATATAGCGAATTTACGGATATGACGAAGTAAATTCCTATTCCCCTTGAATTAAAAATGAACGTAAAAATCACCTTTTATAACGAATTAATTTTTTTCATTTTAAACTCTTTGTGATTTTTAACAATCGTTTTCCATTGACATAAAGGATTCACACTTATTACAAAATTTCTGTTTGTAATTTTTCAAAAAAGGTTGTTAATGCAAAACAATTCTTGCACATACGTTTAGGAAATATATTGTCGGTATTGTTTACTATTCTCGTTAATTAAATTTGAAGTTTGATTGCATTTATTTTATCGTACACTCCTTTATTTGTGTACATCAACAAGTAAATGACAATTGCAATAGACTGTACATGTATTGCGCAAAATTGTGTTGACATTTCTCTCTCGACATGTTTTTGCATGACTTAATAATCCATCAAGATAAATTATCATATATAAATCAATGTGTATACATTGTATATCTTGTATAAAAATATTTCTTCTCGAAAATATATAGGCTTCATTTCTCTTATAGACAATACAAACGCAAGTATATCGATTGCTGCTTTCTTATAGAACTGATATACATATAGAACAAATCAGTTTTATAACGAATTCGTTATATTTGAATTATGAATTCGCTATAAACATATAGCGAATTACGCTTATAGCGAATTTTTATAGAGGGTCCCGGGAAATTCGCTATATCAGAGTTCTACTGTACTAAGTTTGATCCCACCCTGGGGTCAGAACCCCTACTTGGGGGATCATCAAATTTACAATTTTGGTAAAGAACTATACCTGCTCTTTCTAAATATCCATTTAATTTCAATTTAGTAACACTAAAGAAGATGTTATTTAAGGTAGACCTATACTCGGCCTTAAATGGACTCAATCATGAAAAAATTGCCTTTATAAGATAGATATATATTCCAGTAAGAGATAAACATTGAAAAATATATATGTTAACATGCTATTTTCACTGTTATTGCTTCTCAAAAGTAAGTACCCCATCCACATATAATCAGCATTAATGAAAATGTATTCCTCCTTCTTATTTTTCTTAATAATTAATATTTTCCCAAACAAATGGGCTGTAATAAGCAACATAGACTACATACCCATTATTTAATGATATGTAATCATTTATTTTAATAAATTCAAATAACTATTTTCATAATGTACACTTTGTGAGCCCAAACATGTTAAAAGAAAGACTGTTGAAAATTCCATTTGATGTCAATATTGGTCGTTTTCCCCAATTTTTACGGACTAAACCTTGAATGAATTGTTTCTAATTTACAGATTATTATCTTAGAAAAAGGATTTGCGTAAGAAAATCATATGTTGACATATCATTTTAAAAGCTATAAGCTCTACAACAAGTACACCCCCCCCCCCCCTAAATCTTGAATTATACATAATCATATTTTCATACGACATGTGAAATTTGAGTATATTTACAACCTTGGATAATAATTTGAACTATGTTAAACTATAAGTATTATAAGATACATGTGGTTTGCAATTCACCTTGCATTTTACATTTTATCTGAAAACAAATTCTAGAAGAGGGTATTCACAATGTGAATGTAAAACGAAAGTAACAAACTGAATTTTGATGGTTTTGCTTATATGATTAATGCATGTGTGTAATATCTTTTCTCATGAAATCAATTGCATGTACATAAATTGGATATACGTACATGTACACCACTTACGCCGATCTATGTAGATGCAATCTCATCTAATCGCGTTATACAGATGCCGCCCCAATAATTTTGATTGATTGATTGATTAAATATTGTTTAACGTCCCTCTCGAGAATATTTCACTCATATGGAGTAGACGAACATGCCTAAATCCTGACACAGGGCGTCGTTTATGATAATAATTCTTGAGCTTTTTTAAAAAGTAGAACATCTTGGTAATGCCGACCTGTAACACTTTTGCCCTTCGGCAACGTAATTTATGCCGCTATACCATCACTTGAGAAGAATATGCAATAACGAACCTTCTTTGTGCTTATGGTTCTTTTGGCAACTACATGCCTTCTACCGTGTTTAGTTAGCCATATTTTGTTTCCAATTTTTCTTACTGGTTCGAATTCCGTGGGGATCCGGGTTAGAATAGGTCCTCAGTACCCCCTTGTTTAATCGCCTCGATTAAATGGGGCGGTCCTTCGGATGAGACCGCAAAAACCGAGGTCCCGTGTCATAGCAGGTGTGTCACGATAAAGATCCCTCCCTGCTCAATGACCATAGGCACCGAGTATAGGCCTAAATTTTGCAGCCCTTCACCGGCAGTGGTGATGTCTCTATATGAGTGAAATATTCTCGAGAGGGACGTTAAACAATATTCAATCAATCAATCTTACTGGTTCTAAATAGTGAATCCATGTTTCGCCACCAGTAACAATGTTTTCAAATTGTCTTTGATTGAATTTGGGAAACATTTGAACAATTGCTTAGCGGTTTGTACTCGTACCCATTTTTGGTAATCTGTCAATATATGCGGTATCCATCTGACAGAAATCTTTCGTACTTTCAAAATACACTTCAAAATGAAATGCACCCGCGATAACGATATGCCAACAGTTTTGGCAATATCACGAATGGTGTATCTGCCATCACTTTCAATCATTTCACTGACTTTTGAGACATTTGCCTTACCTGTTACAGTCACAGGTCGGCCAGATTTTGCTGCGTCTTTGACGGACTCTGTGCCAGTCAGATATTTCTTTCTCCACTTACGAACTGTCTTATAAGATACTTTATCAGACCCATGAACTTAAATATAAGCTCTGATTTCTTCAATATTCTCAACCCGTTTCCCAACCATTTTACAACAGTGGTCAACGACTGGCTCTTGCTTTACGTTTAGCTCGACATATAGTTTTACATTATGACCCCTGGGTCGAGGCCTCTGCTGGTGGACTGTTAGTCCCCGAGGGTCTCTACAGCCCAGTAGCTAAGTACTTCGTTACTAGCTTGATAATACGGATGTATATTTAATTGCTGTTATAAAATTTAGAAATTAATTTCAAAATTAAAGATTATCTCCCTCATTCATAGGTAAAAAAAAATCTCTCGCTGTGGCCTTCAATTCGACATTTAGATATATCGATGACGTTTTGTCTATTAACAATAATAGCTTTCATTCATATGTCGATTTGATATATCCCTGTGAGCTCGAAATAAAGGACACCACAGAGTCGTCCACTTCTGCTTCATACTTAGATATTTTATTGAAAGTAGACATTGACGGCAAACTGACAACTCAACTGTATGACAAACGGGATGATTTCAGCTTCTCCATCGTCAACTTCCCATATTTGTGTAGCAATATTCTATTATCACCTGCATATGGTGTTTATATATCTCAACTGATTCGATATGCAAGAGCTTGTTCTGGGTATAGTCAGTTTTTAAATCGAGGTAAGCTTCTGACAAACAAGTTGATGGTACAGGGATTTCAACAGTCTCGATTGAAGTCAACATTTCGCAAATTCTATGGTCGTTATAACGATGTAGTTCGTCAATACAACCTCGCATTGGGTCAAATGCTGTCTGACGTGTTTCATACCGATTGTTAAGCCGTTCTTGGCACACTGATTTTGACTGCGGAGAACTCCGTTTACCTTATCAGGTTATAGGGCTCACGGCGGGTGTGACCGGTCAGCAGGGGATGCTTACTCCTCCTAGGCACTTGATCCCACCTCTGGTGTGTCCAGGGGTCCATGTTTGCAAACTATCTATTATGTATTGCTTACAGGAGTTATGAGATTGATCAGTGTTCGTTATATTCACTTTGCTCTTATCCTTAGACGAATTTGACTCCACTTTTATGGGCACGCTGTTTTTGGCTATAATAGCTCTAAAACTTCATTGTTATTTCGGATTTCAAACATTTCGGTTGAGCATCACTGAAGAGACATTATTTGTCGAAATGCGCATCTGGTGCATCAAAATTGGTACCGTACAAGTTTGACATAGAGACGTCACCAAGACCGGTCAAGAGCTTCAAATTTAGGTCTATGCACGGCGCTGACGGCCACATCTATACGGGACATCCGTTTTTAAGGTCATCTCCGATGACCCGTGACATTCACACCTGATGCCGAGCGTTTGGCGATGGAACTGTCACTACCTGTTTTAACGACTTAGGTCTGTCGCGGCCGAGATTTTAAACCCGGCCTTCCGCATGCGGGGCGAACGCTCTAACCTCTCGGCCACCGTGGCGGTAGCTCTATTGAAATGACTATAAGTTTAAAACTATGTGGAGCTGAGGGCTCGAGTTTATACCGTTGAAAAGGTATTGAATAGAGCTATTCAAGAGCATCATCATCCACGAAATCGTGAAATGCGTTATTGCGCTGTGGTACAATACACATTACATATCGAACAGCCCTCGTATATACTAGTATATATGAAAGAATTTCATATCTTATGAATTTAATGAAAACGAACACTTTCTACAGAAATATTCCATTACAAGGAATTTTAATTGCCTTAGAATACATGCATATTAGTTTTAGAAAAATTGGATTAATTCAGTCCAGAGATAAATTTCCTTCGTAAAATGACGACACAGCCATAGGAAACGCTCTTGATAGCACTGTCCCATCTATTGCTCTTATCTGTTGAATAACTGTCCTATAAACGAATATTAGACGTACGCGTGCATCAGATTTCTTCAGCGATGTTTAGCGTTCTAATCGCTATTTTCGTTTGTATTCCATTTGATGGAACAAGTGCTGCTAGCGAATTGTTCCACAATGCGGACTTTGAGAGTAGTTCTTTTTCCGGTAATTGGGTCGCGATTGATTGTACCATGATTTCTTATTCAGGAGACAAGTATCATGGATCCCACAGCGTCATGGTGTCCAACAGGTGAGTACAATGTCCATTCCTTACCCTGTTGGTGTATGTACAGTACTGATTACTTGTACTGTCTTTGTTTAGCTTCGCAACACACAACACAAGGATGTTTGAGCAACGAATTTTTTTCTCAGTACAAGTATTTCGATTTTTGAGCTGACTTTCAACCTCAAGGTTTATCATCCATCGTTTATTATTCGACATTTTATATCATGTGTAAATGGTGTTGTAGACATCATCCTTGGTCAGCGCCACGGCAGACTTTTTCCGTTAGTCCAGGGAAGAACTATGTGGTTAAGATATTTTTTAAGCTCCTTAACCTTCCTTCCGGAAAGCCCTACACCAACGTGGAACTGATGCTCGCTCTTACAGTTAACGGTAATGAGCATCAGATCAAGTACAATTGGATACTTGTAAAGAACTATTAATATTCTTAGATACTTCGTGACAATGTGTAATATATTCAATATCTAACATCATAACTGAACAAACAAAACTTTAAATCCAGCGTTTTCATGTTTTGTTTCACAACACAATCCCTTTTACTAAATACTCGTCTTTTTTCCTAGGTAAGCCGAAGTACTCCGTACTGTCACGACTTCCGATGCAACGTATGGAATCAGAATGGACTGAAATCAGTGGAGATTTCCATGCTGCACAAGGTAATGCATCGAACTCCCTTAAATGTTTTAAGTCTAAAACTATACCGATGACATATGTTTTTTGTACCTTATATAGGGGCCACCACCGCCGGTATATACGTGCAGGTTCCGGACACAGGGGTGGATTTTCTGATTGACTCCGCTAGTGCCCAGGAGTTGGCCCACAATTCCCACTGGTTGTCTGATGCACAAAAGCGAATCAACAGCATCCGGAAGGCTCCTGTCACTTTCAAGTTAGTAACCAACCACTTTAATTTTCAAAAAATGCAGAAATGTGTAACATATGAAAAAAATCCAATGGCCTACATTTTTGCAGTTTCTCCCCTTACACCGGAAGTTGGAGTCGCGCTTGCCATTGCGGTCCAAAGCTTCACATAAATGGTATTAACAAATAGTGAATAGTAAAGCTTCTTTACTATGCAGTTTTAACAGATTGTTTTATATCTATGATAAAAAACGAAGTCCAATTTCTTTGGTTGTATTTAGAATAAAATATGCACTTCTCAAATTGTACAAAGGGGGGGGGGGTGTTGCAGGAATATTTGACGTTTATTTCTGTCCAATATTTAATGCAAATGATACCGAGAATTTCAGTAATAAATCTGTTTTAAAAACAAGACGCATAGATTAAAAGCATAATAAAAGCGTGATATAATAAGGCACGTAGCATCAATTAAAAAGGGGGATGAGACTTTACAATATTGCCTGAAAATTCTTGACTCGTAAATTGAAAAAAATATATATAAATCGATGGGGAACGCAGCAAGGTTGATCTTTCCATTCATTGTTTATAGTTTACATTTCCTCTATCATTCACGACAATGCTGTTTTATTTTTAAGAGAGGGCAACCAGCCTATCAATAGATATACCTCTGCACGTAAAAATAACCTACTTTGCATGCAATGGTAATAGGCATTGTTGCCACGTGCCTGATTATAATTTCTGTACTCATGCTTTAAGTTGATTTACACAAATTTTTACTTTCAAAAGATTGAATCACTCGCGAATTTTTTTTCCTCAGAAATACATGTATTACACTAGAGATATTAATTCGAGATAATATTTGCATGTTCTGTTTATTGGCACCTAGTGTACATTTAGCAACAAGTAGTTTCATCCAATGTGAAATGAAAAGTTAATAGTGTACATGTATGCGTTGCTTGCACAGAAGTTTTTAGGCATACTATATTGTGTTTTAGTTGTCGTGGATATTGATAAAAATTAATAATGAAAAAATGCTGATATATTAAAGATGTCCTGATTCTGATGTAAAGAAGTCGAGAACTGGTTAACATTTACAATGTACATACTTTGTTACATCATGACCATACATTGCGTGCGAGAAAACCACACAAGGGACACATATAAATGTAATCAGTGACTAAAATACTTTGTTCAGTTATACCATGCTTAAGTCATTACACTTAACTCTTATAAAAATTCCTTAACTGACAATTGATTACAATCAGAAATTGTAAATTTTCTATTTTTCCTTATACGACACCATCAATTGAGGACCGCAATGTGCTGCGCGCCCTCTGTAATCAGGGGGGGGGGGGGGTAACTCGCACAGCATTGTGAAAAATGTAAGTCATTGGCAAACCACAATACATTTGTATGGTTATAATTAATGAAATATATATTTTTTTTTAAAAATGCTTCATTTTATGCGTAATAAAATATGTAGATCAGGTTTAGATTAATGCTTTAAGTATATGGAGTAAACATTTGGTAATAGTTTTCATTTAATGAACAGTTTATTTGCTAAGCTATACCTATTTTATCCTATTCTAACTTTGCATCCTCACACGATCTCCTTACAATATTAACATATGCACACATTTGTTTTTATTTAGGCTGCCATCAGGAGTGAATGTACACGGGGTGTCTGTCGAGGTAATTCATAAACAGACAATACTACGATATTGAAGTGGCAATGATCGGTGTGGTTCATTACATACTGTTGTTTTGTTTGAATAGTTTTCTGATTCTATATACTCTTTACCATAATTCTACCCCCCCCCCTCCAGTTAGCGCAAATACTTAAATTTGTGATACGGTTATTGTAAGAGTTACGGGTAATCACAAGTTAAGATTAGAATTACGGCCAGGTTTTGGTCAAGCCTCGGGATTAGATTTTATATTAGGGATAAATGTATCATGAATAACCACGTGTTTTCATATTAGTGCAAGAAACTTATATAATATAAAAAGTGAAAAAATAAAGATAACGAAAGTGATCAATCTCATAAACCTGTAAGAAATACAAAATAAGAGTAGGGCAAACAAGGACTCTTGTACAAGATATGAATGAAAGTTACAAGGGATGTTCATAACATGTTGTGTTTTAAGTAGAGACAAAGTGTACTGAAGACATTAATATTGCACTAGTATGAATATTTTGTATTCTATACCTATTTATACATACACGCTACGAACGTGTCTTATTTCTGACGGAAACACTGATAAACAATTCTAGTCCCTCTCTTCTCAGGGAAACCTTATAGGGATAACCCTATTATATAAAAAGTACAACACTTAAACGACTTCATAAAGAATGCGTATTAAATGAAAGAACAATAAATGAATAATACCAATATTATTATAGATTAGGAATACTGCATTGATTATTGATTGCACGGGTTCTTGTTTTGTTGCTGGTTCAGAAGAAGCGAGCCTTCGCGTTCGGTATTTGTGTAGTTGATTATTTTTGTTTTGTTGGTTTGTTGCTGGTTCAGAAGAAGCGTGCCTTCGCGTTCGGTACTTGTGTAGTTGATTATTTTTGTTTTGTTGGTTTGTAGCTGGTTCAGAAGGAGCGTGCCTTCGCGTTCGGTACTTGTGTAGTTGATGATTATTTTTGTTTTGTTGGTTTGTAGCTGGTTCAGAAGGAGCGTGCCTTCGCGTTCGGTACTTGTGTTGTTGATGATTATTTTTGTTTTGTTGGTTTGTAGCTGGTTCAGAAGGAGCGTGCCTTCGCGTTCGGTACTTGTGTTGTTGATGATTATTTTTGTTTTGTTGGTTTGTAGCTGGTTCAGAAGGAGCGTGCCTTCGCGTTCGGTACCTGTGTAGTTGATGATTATTTTTGTTTTGTAGCTGGTTCAGAAGAAGCGAGCCTTCGCGTTCGGTACTTGTGTAGTTGATTACTTTTGTTTTGTTGGTTTGTAGCTGGTTCAGAAGGAGCGTGCCTTCGCGTTCGGTACTTGTGTTGTTGATTATTTTTGTTTTGTTGGTTTGTAGCTGGTTCAGAAGGAGCGTGCCTTCGTGTTCGGTACTTGTGTTGTTGATTATTTTTGTTTTGTTGGTTTGTAGCTGGTTCAGAAGGAGCGAGCCTTCGCGTTCGGTACTTGTGTTGTTGATTATTTTTGTTTTGTTGGTTTGTAGCTGGTTCAGAAGGAGCGTGCCTTCGCGTTCGGTACTTGTGTTGTTGATTATTTTTGTTTTGTTGGTTTGTAGCTGGTTCAGAAGGAGCGTGCCTTCGCGTTCGGTACTTGTGTAGTTGATGATTATTTTTGTTTTGTAGCTGGTTCAGAAGGAGCGTGCCTTCGCGTTCGGTACTTGTGTAGTTGATGATTATTTTTGTTTTGTAGCTGGTTCAGAAGGAGCGTGCCTTCGCGTTCGGTACTTGTGTAGTTGATGATTATTTTTGTTTTGTAGCTGGTTCAGAAGGAGCGTGCCTTCGCGTTCGGTACTTGTGTAGTTGATGATTATTTTTGTTTTGTAGCTGGTTCAGAAGGAGCGTGCCTTCGCGTTCGGTACTTGTGTTGTTGATTATTTTTGTTTTGTTGGTTTGTTGCTAGTTCAGAAGAAGCGAACCTTCGCGTTCGGTATTTGTGTAGTTGATTATTTTTGTTTTCTTGGTTTGTAGCTGGTTCAGAAGAAGCGAGCCTTCGCGTTCGGTACTTGTGTAGTTGATTATTTTTGTTTTGTTGGTTTCTTGCTGGTTCAGAAGAAGCGTGCCTTCGCGTTCGGTACTTGTGTTGTTGATTATTTTTGTTTTGTTGGTTTGTTGCTGGTTCAGAAGAAGCGTGCCTTCGCGTTCGGTACTTGTGTAGTTGATTATTTTTGTTTTGTTGGTTTGTAGCTGGTTCAGAAGGAGCGTGCCTTCGCGTTCGGTATTTGTGTAGTTGATTATTTTTGTTTTGTTGGTTTCTTGCTGGTTCAGAAGAAGCGTGCCTTCGCGTTCGGTACTTGTGTTGTTGATTATTTTTGTTTTGTTGGTTTGTTGCTGGTTCAGAAGAAGCGAGCCTTCGCGTTCGGTACTTGTGTTGTTGATTATTTTTGTTTTGTTGGTTTGTTGCTGGTTCAGAAGAAGCGTGCCTTCGCGTTCGGTACTTGTGTAGTTGATTATTTTTGTTTTGTTGGTTTGTAGCTGGTTCAGAAGGAGCGTGCCTTCGCGTTCGGTACCTGTGTAGCTGCTGCTTACATGACCGACTCCCACAAGAACTATCAAGATTTTGTGTATAATAATTTTGAATGGGCTGTCTTAGAGAACGCCTTGAAATGGAGACAAATGGAATGGACAGAAGTAAGATAATTTTAACTGTAATTAACCTATTTATATAGCGCCCTATCAACATTTAGTTCTCTAAAGCGCTTTACAATTTTATTATGAAACCGCACACTATACCATTATAGTATGCCCTATGAGGTCAATGTGAGGATTTATCACACTAAACAAGAGCACAATATCGACCGACGACGAAATTCGATGTAGATATTGTATTCTACGTAAGTGCGCGAAATAACATGGATTGACAGAAATCAACAGTCTACGATTGTTTGTTCATTTTTCTTCAGATTTATTTCGGAAACATGAGATTTACAATATCACTATAGCTTGATATTCCATATATTAGTAAAAAAAAATTATTTTATTTAATTCCTACAACATATACATGTACATAGTGTAACAGATATACAGATTCACACCTAAGCACAATAGTTAAGTAATTTTATAACGGGAATATACATTTTAAAAAGTGTATTCTGACAGGAAGAAAGGGAAGTGAAAAGGGAGAAGGGAGAGAAGGAACTCGGTGTATTTTAACAAAGAGAAAGGCAGGAAAGGAGAGAAGGAAATAAATTACCATCACAATAGGGCATTTTTACAAATAGTAATAATCGTATTGATGATTGTATTTCATAGTAATATCTATTACTTGTAATATGGATTTAGAGCAGAGCGATCATATATTATCAGGAGTCGTTTTTATCTTAGTCAATTCTTTATAGTAGTTTGTAAACCTGCATGGCCAAGAAAATATTCTAAACTAATCTCATGATATCATTTCAACGAATATACTGTATATTTCTGTATGATAAAGTTTTTATTAACTATTATAGACTTACCAGTATCACCAGTTTGAGGATGCTATCTTTTTATTCATGATATAGATTATACAATATAAAAGTTGCTCTTCGTCTGACGATATGAACACTTAAGTACATTTCTCGGTCTCATTCCTATTAAATTTCAGAATAACATCAACTATGCCAAGCCGTTAAATGCTATCAATGCATTGCGCACACACGGGTAAGTAAATGGGAACATCTGTATACAATGTAAGTACTAGGCGTTTACAAGGAGAAAGGGCATTAATTTTCATCTCTTAACTTACGTATTGCAATATGTAGGGCTTGCAATCAATAAGTATATTGATTGATTGTTTTACGTCTCGTCGAGAAGTTTTCACTCATAAGGAGACGTTACCATCTGTAGGTACAGTACCACAAGCTCAGGGGCGTAACAGTGGGGATTTATTAGAAGGCTAACGCCTGCCGCGACCTCCGTTTTCAAGGTCATATCCGACAGACCCGTGATTCTCATTTCTAAATGCCGAGCGTTTAGCGAAGGAGCAATCACTACTTATGTTAACGTCTTCGATTTGACACGGCCATGGCACGAGTGGGGCTCAAACTCATGAACGCTCTACCACTGGTCTACTGCGACCGGTAAATGTAGCGTAGATCAGAAGCAGTAGATGAAATGAATGTAATCTAAAAAGCATTATAAAATGAGCAGTAGTATATTACTCCTCCACATTGAACTTCGAATAAACGTCATTAGCTGTTTGAAAACTTTGCAAACACTAAGTAGATATGAATGAACAAGAAATTCAGATTCATCCTCTAGTATAGCTGCCTGTAGGGTCAAATAATCCCTAACGGCAGCAAGGTGCAAGTTAAACATTTGGTTGAATGTATATTGTTTAACGTCCCACTCGAGAGTTTTTCACTCGTATGGAGACGTCACCATTGGCCTATGCTCGGCACTTACAGCCTCTGAGCATGGAGGGATCTTTATCGTGACACACCTGCTTTGACACAGGGCCTAGTTTTTTTGTTTGTTTTTTGGTCTCATCCGAAGGACCGTCCCATTGTTAGTCACGTCTTACGACAAGCAAGGGGTGTTGAGGACCTATTCTAACCTGTATCCCCAGGGAATAAGTTAAACATTTCTGTATAGTATCCTTTATATTACATGTCTATACAAATTACAAAATATTTACCAGCACACTTCTTCCATTCATTTTTTTATGATGAAAATAAGGTATAGTGATTATGAATACTACTCGACGCATGGTGCATTTAGCTTAGCCGGGCCTATTCCTCCGGGATTGAGTTTTGTCGGACCCCGTCCCCCCAGTATCGAGCTTTGTCCCCCTGCATTAAGTTTTGTCTGTTCACTGTCCCAGGAATATGAACTTTGTCGGGCCCTTGTTCCCCGGTATTTAGCTTTGTCGTGCTCTTGTTCCCCGGTATCTAGCTTTGTCGTGCTCTTGTTCCACGGTATTTAGCTTTGTCGTGCTCTTGTTCCCCGGTATTTAGTTTTGTCGTGCTCTTGTTCCCCGGTATCTAGCTTTGTCGTGCTCTTGTTCCACGGTATTTAGTTTTGTCGTGCTCTTGTTCCCCGGTATTTAGTTTTGTCGTGCTCTTGTTCCCTGGTATTTAGTTTTGTCGTGCCCTTATTCCCCGGTATCTAGCTTTGTCGTGCTCTTGTTCCACGGTATTTAGCTTTGTCGTGCTCTTGTTCCCCAGTATTTAGTTTTGTCGTGCCCTTGTTTCCCGGTATCTAGCTTTGTCGTGCTCTTGTTCCACGGTATTTAGTTTTGTCGTGCTCTTGTTCCCCAGTATTTAGTTTTGTCGTGCCCTTGTTTCCCGGTATCTAGCTTTGTCGTGCCCTTGTTCCCTGGTATCTAGCTTATCGGGCCCCCTTCCCCTGGCAACTGCTACTTAAAATAAATGTGGCCATTATCTTTGTAATTGATAAGGTGTAGGCAATAAAATATTTGAGAAAAGGCATAAGAAAAATGGAATAGTATGTATAATGTACTTGCAAAGAATTGATAAAGATAGATGCACGGATTTTTAAGTTGTTTTTTACAGGATTAAGGTACGAGGACACAACATGTTCTGGGCGGTGGACGAATTTGTTCCTCAGTGGCTCTCGGGAAAATCAAGAGCTGATCTGTTGTCTTCTATGAAAAATCACGTGAACCAAGTGATCTCGAGGACTAGCGGAAAGTAAGCGTGTGACATTACAAATCTAAAACCCTTAAGGCAAATAAAAATACATATGCCACCGATTAGTAACAGCAGGTTTCTACTTGACCGAGGAAAACTCTTAAACTTAAACTTAGAGTAACGCTTGTTTAAAATATGTTAATGCTAAAATAAATCATACTAAAACATTGCAAAAAAAATGCTAAATCATATCAAAACATTGTAACGTTAAACAACATATCTGAAAATATTGTAATTCAAACATAAATCATCTGAAAACCATAATTGTAATGCTAAAATAACCATCGTAAAACATTGTAATGCTATAATAAATCATCCGAAAACAATGTACCGCTAAATTATTCTTTTAAAAACATTGTATCTTTTAAATAATTCATCAAAAAACATTGTAATGCTAAAATATTCATCTTTTGAAAAGCATTGTACTGATAAAATAAATCACCTATAAACATGGTAATGCTAAAAGTATTATCTTTTTAAAACATTGTTATGCTAATTATAAATAAACTTAAAAACATTGTAACGTTAAAACCATATCTTTTTAAAAACATACATGTAATAATGCTAAAAACATTACAACGATAAAATTATCTTTATAAATATGGGATTCTTTCTGTAACAAAAAAAAATTTAGATAAGAGAAGAAAACGATTGTAAGCTCATAATTGATAAATAGATGAAAGGTGAAGATAACGAACAATGATCAATGCATAACTCCTATAAACAAACACGGACCCCTGGACACATCAGAGGTGGGATCAGGTGCCTAGGAGGAGTAAGCATCCCTTGTGATATGAAAGCAACACTTTCTATACATCAAATAAAGGTTTTTATACTTTGACAAGGTTGGAACATTGGGATGTTAACAATGAAAATCTCCATGGTGATTGGTATGAACGTCACACGGGGGACCCGAATATTACAGAGAAAATGTTCCAGTGGGTCCACCAACAAGAACCGAACGTTAAACTGTTCCTCAATGACTACGAAGTCGTTACCTCGTCTAGTGAGACAACAGTACGTATGATGTTCAGAAGTTGTTTATTCATAATATAACAATGAATTCATCCAATTAAACAACAGTACGTATGATGTTCAGAAGTTGTTTATTCATAATATAACAATGAATTCATCCAATTAAAGAACAGTACGTATGATGTTCAGAAGTTGTTTATTCATAATATAACAATGAATTCATCCAATTAAACAACAGTACGTATGGTGTTCAGAAGTTGTTTATTCATAATATAACAATGAATTCATCCAATTAAACAACAGTACGTATGGTGTTCAGAAGTTGTTTATTCATAATATAACAATGAATTCATCCAATTAAAGAACAGTACGTATGATGTTCAGAAGTTGTTTATTCATAATATAACAATGAATTCATCCAATTAAACAACAGTACGTATGGTACCCAGAAGTTGTTCATTCGTAATCATCGCATATAGTGATTGATTGATTGTTGTTTTCCGCCACACTTAACAATTTTTCAGTTATCGCATATAGTGAAACAACAGTATTATTAATACTGACTTTGTACATATCTTGTTTTGCCATTACCCCATCCAACGAAAGCAGATTACGTATAATATTCACATATTGTTAATTCGTAATCACTTCAACTGAAACAACTGCATGCATGTTATAAAGATGACAGTCTTGTCACAAAACACAAACAATAATTTTATGAGACACTTGAACATGAATACTGCATCTGAATTATCATGTACGGAAAAAATGCTGATATTATCTAAAATTCTCTTTACCAGGAAATGCACAAGGCAATACAAAGGAAAACAAAACAACATAAAGCATAGGATTGAAAAATAAATTTGAAATCAGTTGATCAAATTGATTGAACTGAATAATTGCAAGACATCTAAGAAATATAGGAAAATAGTACAGTAACATTTTCATTTGTTTGTAAAATTGAACTGCAACATTCTCAATTGTTTGTTTCTCCAGGCTCTGAGGAATCAGGGACTGCATCTCAAAAAGGACGGAGTACCAGTTTATGGCCTTGGTATCCAAGGTCATTTCTTTTCACATAACCTCGACATGGACGTTCTCAAAGTATAATAGTCACATTCACAATATACTTTAACTGTTTATCTAACTGAACATTTATCAAAATATGCAATTTGAATCTAAATAATAAATGAAATCTAAAGTTCAAAATATTTTAAAAACTGCAGAAAATACGTTTATAAAGAAACAGTAACATAGCGAATTTTGGTTACGTATTCTCCAAGGGAAGAAATTTACTGGAATTTTATACGTTTGTTAAATATTCTGGTATGAATTTAATTCAATATTGGCATAGTGTATTATGCTGTAAAACATTTGAATGCCTGTACTATCGTAGTACCGACTGGACAAACTGGCTGAATCCGGACTGAAGTTGTGGATCACGGAGCTGACTATGTTTGATACGGACAACAACCGGAAGGCAACAAATTTAGAGAACGTCCTGACCATGTTCTTTAGCCACCCAGCGGTAGAGGGCGTCTTATTCTGGGGATTCTGGGACGAGCGTATCTGGCACAAACAGGACGCTCTTTTCAACGGAGCAAACATCACAGTTAGATTATTCATAATTCCCATAGTATCTTTAGTGAAGAGCACTGCCAAATTCATAATGTAACAATTACACTCCCAATTCGTTTTCATTTCAACTGAAATTTAAATTTGTTTCAGCCAAACGCAGCAGGGCAAAAATACCTCGACCTTTTCCATAAAACTTGGAAGACATATTTCGTTCACAATGTAAATCCCGGGCACACCGTTCACACCAGTGCCTTCCTAGGAGACTACCTACTAAACATAAAGAAAAATGGTCACCTCATTCATCAAGAAAACTTTAGCCTGGACAAGCCAGGGAAAGACATCACCATTCATCTTACAGGTAGGGGTAAAGAATAATCTCACCTGAAACTTCTGTGATAAGGTTAATGAATAATAGCTTATTTCACTTGAAATTTTCACATGAGATACATAACAAAGTTAACGAATAGCTTAATTATTAAGGAATACCCAACATAAGGTTAATGAATGAATACCCTAATTTACATGTAATGGGATAGCTTACTTCTTAGGAAATACCTATCATAAGGTGAATGAAAATCTTTAGTTACAGGATATAAGTAGTATAAGGCGGCTCGATGGGTGGTTCAACTGAGTGCACTTTTGAGGTCAAAAGGTCAAGTTTTAGAACGCACTCGAGAGCGGCCGAGGTAGCGCGTTGCTAAGGCGGCGCGTGCCTAGCGCGTGTCGAGGTAGCGCGTTGCTAAGGCGGCGCATGCCTAGCGCGTGCTGTGCAGGTGTAGGAAAAATCGATAACAAAGTTGCTATGACGACGAGGCCTGAGCCGTGTGTGAATCCTTTAAAATCCAGTGTTATGAATAATAAACGCATGATTTTAAGTTTACACATTTATTAAATAAACAATTTGAATAACAATTGAACACAATTTTATACAGTTAAACATTAAAATTGTCAGAATAAAGTCCACACCAGTTTTATCACACACGTTCATTCTTTATTCTTTCGGCTCAGCTTTCTCTTCTTTTTAGGGGGTTCTCCTTCACTCATCTCTTTGCTCGTTTTCTTAGGGGGTGGTGGGTTCCACTTCTCCGATGGGGTGTACTCTCTTATGACCGGAGGTTTTGTGCCGGGTACCTCCCCAATCATAGCCATCAATTCGTCTTCATCTCTCGGGCAGTCGCTGATCCAGTGGCCTAATTTCCCACACTTGTAACAAGGGTCCTTTTCTACAGTTTTCTTGACTTTCTGAGGGCAATCTGGTGACCAATGTCCCGTTTCTCCACATGTGAAACAGGGGTTAGTGACTGGGTCCTTCCTTCTTCTGCTGGTGATGTCCTTACGGGTTGCTGCTAATTCCTCGATTTTTTTCACCAGCACCGCGGTGTGATTGTCGATTTCATCAGCCATCACGTTGATCCGGTTGACAATACCGTCCAGTGTGGTCGTAATGATGGCGAAATCGGCCCTGCTCATGCGGGAATCTTCTCCACCGAAGGGCGGTTTATTGTATAATCCCAACTCCAGTCCCGTAGCATCCTGTGAATCGGGAAAATAGAAGCCTAATCCCGGGTCTGTCGGATTCTGGCTAGGGAGGTAATCCGAGGTCTGGGCCATCTTCTCTTGTTGAGCAATGTAGTCTGAAGGCGAGAGATTGAAGCTCGAGGTCTGGTTCGGCGGCGAGAGATTGAAGCTCGAGGTCTGGGGCATCTTCACTTGTCGACCAACGTAGTCTGGAGACGTGAGATAGAAGTTCGAGGTCTTCCCCATTTCAGTCTCCTGATCGTCAGTCTTAGCTTTCTTCAGTTCAATGTAGTCTTTCTGTGGCGCTATCTGCTTCTGTACCAGCTGATCTATTTTCTTCTGAGCTTTGTCCACAAATTCTAGTTGTTTCTGAGCCATGTCTTCTGGAAGGTGATTGAAGATCGAATGAGGACTGACACTTGGGCTCCGCTTTTATAGCCAGCAAAATGTCTAGACTATTCTGTCTCGTGGGGGGCACGTGGGGAGCACGTGGTTGCAGCATCTTTTCTGGAAAAACCGGTTTCATTTAGAACATCTCGCGACCAGCGCGTGCTAGTGCACTAATTGAACTTGAAAAACCGGTTTCATCTAGAACATCTCGCGACCAGCGCGTGCTAGTGTACATTGCTACACATTGACTTTAGTGCAATGGCACTTATATTGGTGTTTAAAATAGCCCTGAAAAGGGCTGTTTTGTGTATGTGTGTGTGTTTTTAATAATCTCTTAAGCCAAATTCGTAGGGATAATCTACATCATAAAAGTTATAACTGTGATCTGCTGAGGTAATAGCGTTTTCTATTTTTTGAGCTCTGCTACCTTGGAAATTCATCACGTTGATTGTTTCCAGCCAATAAATGTTTGCACAAAAAAGCTGCCGCCATGCACCGCCTCTGTTACGACGTTTTTTCAAACGCATGAATCCCGACACTTTTCTGGTTCCGTTAGACAGCGTGTAAAACTGGGCAATCATAAACTGTATTACAGTATTGTCGCGGTAGCAATCTTCCAAATCTATCAGAATGGTATGTTCCGTTTCCCTCTCTTGTAAGACATATTCAAAACACCAATTTTTAGATCTTCTCCTACGATTTCTCATTCGACGCATCTCTTTCAATTCTTCCCATACGTTGTCGTCCATGACTAACAGTGTAATGGTCGAGAATGTTAGCGCGTGCTACTGTCCAACAGGCTATTGCATCATCGGAAAAACCGGTTTCATCTAGAACATCTCGCGACCGGCGCGTGCTAGTGCACTAATTGAACTTGAAAAACTCTATTGTATCAAATCTAGAATATTCTCTGTACTCCACGACCTTTTCCCTATAAATACGAATGTTTTCTTAACTTATTTATTCACTATGGGTGGAACTTCCAACACTAGGTTAGACGGTCATACTTGTATTATAGATTTTGTCAAGATTGTTGAAAATTCGTCTTGGTATAAATCTGCTAAAGCCTATGTACAATCGGCGATACACGAGGTGGGGAATCTTGACAGTTTTCAGATGATTGGTAGATCGTTAGTTAAAGACACGAATCCCGGGCGATTGATCATGATCTATTTGTATGCTGAGGAACTGAAGAAAATCATCCCCGATCAAATCCGAGATCATTCTACAGGAATGTTTACAAGAAGGATTCATGGAAATTATCCGTTTTAACTAGTTTTCCTTCATTATCGAATCATGGCTGGAAGTGACAACATCGTAGAAAAAGCGGATACTTGTATTCATTTTAGTCATTTACAAATCATGGCTGAAAGTGACAACATCGCAGAAAAAGCGCATAAGCATGCATTAGAATGGGTCGAGAAAATGCAAGACGATGTGGTGTTTCAATTCGCTAAAAATTTTCTGATAGCGGGAGTGTTTCCATTGACTCTGGACCAATATACAGATCTACGGAACCAGGTGTACATCAATCTCTATAACGATGCGGGATTGATGTTAATTTATGTCGTGGGGGAAGAATTCAAGAAACGCATGCCAGAAAAAACCGCCGAGATTGAAAGTATCACCAAGGACTGGCTTCGAGAAGTATACATAAAGTGTGAAGAACTTAAATCATTTCATTTATGAAATCATGACTGCCAGGGATAACATCGAAAAAACATTTGTCCTACAGTGTATTGAGGAAATAGAAAACTTGCCAGATTTTCAAAAATTGAAATCCTATCTTCGTTCAGTATTATTTCCAATCACTTTAGACGAATATTGGTGGATATGCAGACATTTGCTCGAGAACCGTATCAACACCGAGTCATTGGTGTTGATTCATTTAGTAGCCGAGGAATTAAAGAGAACAAAGCCGCACATCAGTGGCGTGATCGAGACCCTTCGAGTGCGGTATCTTCATCACTTGTACAACAAAATACAAGAAAATGTGTAACCTTTAATCTGGACAATAATGAAGTGTATCTGTTACCCGAAGAAGACCGGAAAAGTATCTGGATGACTGTAGCCGCTGATCGATATCGATTTCAACGCAGGATTCGAGAAATGGAAAAAATGTTGGACCCTATTTTAAAAAGACATGTGTATTGGTGTTGTGTGTGGGAGTTATGTATTTGAAATATGTGACATGAATAAAATTGTTTACACGAAAGCTGTGTTTGGTTGAGTCTCTCAGAGAAGGGTTTATTTGCTGAGGAATCCAGAAAATCATAAAGGTAGAGTGAAAATCGAATCAAATAAGGTGTTTTCTATCGAATAGACCTTATGAGATGTTTTTATGGATGTACATGGTCGAGAAATAAATTTTTAAAGAGGTGGTGAAGAAACATTGAACCTCGACTCGACCTCTTTGACCTTTGATTATTTATATACCATGCGACGTAGCAAAATAAAAATAAGTTTAACGAATTCGCCGTCTCAGAATCTATCAGATTAAATCTACCATGCACAGACATCGAATGTCTAGAAAAAGACAATGAGAAAAAACTCTCTGCTCGAAAGCACAAATCCGCCATTTTGACGGTCGCCATCTTGGCTTCGTCTCCGAAGCGAGGGATGTTTTCGAGGAGGTCCGCGCTTTCCTGATATATACCGACGCGCTCGCCAGTTCGCTTCACTGGTGATCCAGCACAGCTATAGAAGAAAGAAGTTATAGAAGAAAGAAGATAGAAGATTTAAGATGGCTGAAGGAAGAAGAGACCCCATCTACATCTTCCAGACCTTGCCTGGATTTCGGTACCGGCTGGTAGTGGTGGCTGAGGAACGGGTAGGGGATAATTGGGTCGTGCGTTCTCAGAACGACCTGAGTACCTTCTCCCCTTTCGACCGCAGTGGGGCCCGTGAGATCGTGAACCGAGTGCGGCAAGAGTATGAAGGGAGGAGTCGCCGCCGCACCGCTCGGATGTCTACGGCTACGAGACCGCGCCGACGGGCCCCACAGCCACCCTCACCACCACCACCTTACTCCCCGGCGACGCCTACAGCACCACCAGCGATCCCATCGGCACCGGAGGAATACAGCCCGGTGCCGATGAGCGAGTCGCCAGCGTCACCGGTGGAGTATTCACCGAGGTCACCGTCCCCCGCACCACCTCCAAGCCCAGCCCAGAGTCCGTCGCTGTTGGTCGCAGACACGCCACCACCATCACCACCGAGACCAGCAGCCCCGGCAAGACCCCCACCACCTACCATTCGGTCTGCAGGGAGGACTCCCCCACCGAGACCAGCCCACGCACCTGTGGCAAGTCATCCCCCGAGGAACCACCCTATGACTGTCCCTGGCTGGGCAAATAGGGCGGTTCCTATCTGGTTTAAGTGCCCTGTCTGCTGGCAAGACAGGGTACACTCCGGAATCACGTGCGGGGGTTGTGGGCAGCGCCCAGCTTGCTGCATGTGCGTGGAGCGTATAGAGGAGCGGCGACAGACCCGGGGACGGTGCCCGTTATGCCGGTTTACCGGAGCCAGGCATTGAAGAAAAAGTCGGTCCTTAGGACCAAACGGCCCTTTTTAGGGCCACCCACATGTTACGAAAAGATGCTTTTATGGCAATGATTGAGAAACAAATTAACACCAGTTGCACTTTATTAACAAATACATGATTTAATGACAATATACACTTGTTGATCATACCTATAAGCAAAATCATGAATAAATTGTCTGTAATGAGTCCAATTTCCTCCCGCTAACCCACAACCAATCTTATAAGGGAAGGCTAAAGTCTTGTACGATAATGTGGCCAATTCACGTAAACATTGTTGAAACCATAGTTCTCGCTGTTCGGGTGTATCTCGATAGCGGGGAATACGCTGAGTTCCTTTTCCGTAATCCCACTGGGCTAAGAAACAAATCACATCAGGCTCTGTAGCATTTGATAAGATGCGTAACGTGCCGGGTATTCCTCGATCGGGTTCTATAGCTAGATTTCTACGGCCTAAGGGTCTCCGTGTAGCATACAAGTTGCCCCACGGATATTTGTCGGCAATACTTTGATTTAATCCATGAGGTTTTACCGTTAAACAATTACATTGTTGTACAATACCATCGACTTTCATAGTGAGTAAATCTCCCCGCACACAAGTCACACTCATGCTGTGTTTTTGTTGAGTGTCAAGGCTACAGCTTTCGTTTTTATAAGTCACATTCACCCGATGTGTTTGTTGAGTGTCAATCATGGGGTTTCTTTGTCAAAGGTTCACTACCCTAATTAAAGTGGCATTAAAATAGGATGAAATAGGTTTTTCTCTATCGATCTAACTATCATTGAGGTTTCTACTGCCTCACAGACGTGAAAAATGAAGTTTTAAAGAGGTCGAGAAGAAACATCGAGCCTCGACTCGACCTCTTTGACTTCTGTTTCTTTGAAAACTATGCGACGTAGCAAAATAAAAATAAGTTTAACGAATTCCGCACCCTAGAATCTATCAGATTAAATCTACCAGATTAAATCTACCATGCACAGATATCGAATGTCTAGAAAAAGAAAATGAGAAAAAACTCTCTTCACGAAAGCACAAATCCGCCATTTTGACGGCCGCCATCTTGGCTTCGTCTCCGAAGCGAGGGATGTTTTCGAGGAGGTCCGTGCTTTCCTGATATATACCGGCGCGCTCGCCAGTTCGCTTCACTGGTGATCCAGCACTGCTTTTAAGAAGAATTTGAAGAAAGAAGATTTTTGAAGAAGAATTGAAGATGAGTCAAGTACCGAGTCCACCCATCACGAACCACAACCTGGTCCCGGAGGATCAGCGCGAGGACTGGGATGCCGAGCTGGAACTGGTACAGCGGCCCCCGGGGCGCATTGTGTTCCAACCCGACGACTCATTTGAGTGGCACTTCTTCTATGAAGGAGTGCCAGATGCCCCCAAGAAGCCGCTCAAGAGACGCCGCCGCCGCCAGCGAAACAAGGCCAGACAGTAATGAGGTAATCAACCTCTAGACAGTGTGGGGGGCTTTCATAGTCCCCCCGGCCCTTTTCAGGGCCACCCACATCTTATGAAAAGAGGCTGTATATGACAATGCTTGAGAGAAACAAAAACTAACACCAGATGCACTTTTATTTTTTATTAAGAAACTCGCTAAAGTTACAGTGTTGATAGTTAATAACTTGCCGTGTTCTTCATAGTCTCCCGTCATGTAACGTAGTCTTTCGGATGCGAGACTATTCTCATATGCTTTCCAACAACATAGAGGATGAACGAAATACCTCATGTTACGCTTCGTTCTCCAGTGTTTCATTTGAATTAGTCCTCTTAACGTTTATTGATCTCGGGTCATGATCAAATACTGGTATTCACTCTGAACGATTTTAACGATATCCTCCGGTCCTGCATTGTCTAAGATAAAAGTCCATGCCATACTTTGAGGAGTTTCTCTCACTCCTTTGACTCTTCTATAAACTGGCACGTATTCCATCTTTTGGCAGACTGATTTTTTTTATTGTGGCAAACCTGTCTTATATAGGTACACACAACACAGATTTTTTTTTTTTTAAATTTTTATTTTGTAAACAATTAAATATTTGAACAATTAAACATTTGAACAATTACATCAGTGACAAGTTAATACCATGACACTGACAACTTTGTCCTTTATGGGTTCTAGGTTTACGAAATGTCTCTTTAAACCATTGGGCTACATAACGATCTCGTTGTAACGCCGTGCCTTTCCAAGGAAGTAACCAATCTTGAACCGTTTTTCTTTTACGATGGCGTTGATGTAGATAATACACACAATATTGTCCACAGACATCTGTGTTCAACGCTTGATAACAATTTGTGTTATGAATCCAAGTGTCTCTGTGGCGTCGCATAAACGCTTTGATTTCTTGATGCATCGGGGGTAATCCGTAAGAATCAAAATATTCTATGATGGGGCTGTTCAAATACAAACAGACCCAGTGGGCTCCGGGGCGATGATGAGGGTCTGTATTGATCACGATCGCTTTTTGGTGGGGTAAGATCTCCGGTAATACATCTCTAGGATACACACCTCCAAACGCAGGGCCTAAATCTCGGGATAAGACGTCTCTCAATTGATACGTGTCCATCAGTAATCGATGCTGACTTCTCGTTGTTTGTTGATTTCTAGCAAATTGTCAAAGACGGCATACACCACGCAGTTTAAGGTCGTCGCTATGCTGTCGGCAAATTGTACTTCTACTCTCAGGTTCCCCGTCTGTATGAGATGAAATTTATCCGTCTGAGCTTCTTGATCTTTGGTGAAATCCATACACCATAGGGTGTAACCGTTTTTATACTCTTCCAGAGTAATGTCGGGAGCCCAATCTTGCCCTAATTTTCCCAATCCTTTGTACAGACTTAAATACGATCTCAGATACTGATCGGCCGTGAAATTCGGTTCCAGGGGACGAGTTTCCATCATGTCTCCATTGATACTGACTTCTAATTTTTTGATTTTCTGATTTTGGAAATTAAACGGATTTTTAGCATCATCCCCGTTAAAGGCGGCGTTTTCCACAAACCCCAAGAGGATGAGTTTGGGCATCTGGCCTTGGAATAGGTGATCGGTGATTTTCGATTGGGTCCCGGTGGGGATCGTGAACGTTTTCACTTCCACTCTTCTCAATGGATATTTAGCTGTTTGAGTACTCAGCTGTTGATTGATCAGATTGATGATCGTTGGAGTCGGTTTGACTTTTCTCACCCACAACACCATACTTTGAATGGCTACTTTCCCACTACTTCCGGCATCGGTCATCATGTAGAATTGAGGTCTGGCACGATTGAATCGGAGACGTACGTCTACTCCGTTCGGTAGACATTTCTCTTGCTGAAACAAATCCAGATGTAAACGATCCATCAAGACAATTTCCTTACTGTTATTTATTTTGTGGTGACGTTTTCTCAACCCCACATTCTGAGAATCGTCGGGATATATTGGGGTGGGTAACATTGCATTGATGGTGACTTTATCATTAGCTACGGGAAATTCCTTTGGAGGTTGAACCAGACCAGAATACTCTCGATCTTTCATTTGACCGGCGGTATCTTTTTCCCACAAGGTACAGGCTCTCATCTGAGTTTTCAGAGTTTTGGGGGCATAAGACAGTAATTTTTCCAAGTAGGCTTTGTACGGATAAGTATCCGTTCCGGGGGTAATGACTTTGCCATTGAGACTCACATCGATTTCACTGAATAAGGAATGTAAGATGTTATTGACCGGGGTAGAAGTAGAACCCGCTCCCGTGAGAGCCGTCCCGTCTGCTTTGGTGAATTTACAGACCATCTGGAGATACGATTGAGATAAATCCAGATATTCATCTCCTTGACCTTTGATTTCAAATTCAATGGGAGCCGTATCCGAATTTAACGTACTGGAAATCGGATAATATTCCATCCATTTAGAGTCTTCTAAAGTGACGTTTGTCGGGGGAACTTTAAACAGTTCCAAACTGTCGGTCCCACACGCGCAGGATTCTCTGTGCATCATTTTTGAACGATGTGTTACTGATCGTTGTTGGGAATCAAATGGGTTCACCCCTCCCTCACATCTCCTTTTTATAGGTTCAGTCGAAAATGTCGAGAGATCGTTTCTTCTTACCCCGGACCGGTGCCTGGGGCTTTCTTTTACGCGGTCCTCCTAAGAGACGTTGTTGAGAGGGGGTCTTGGACTGTCTCTTACGATGTCCTCGTGCACCGGCCTGTCTTTTACGGGGTCCCCCTCTTGCTAAAAGACGATGTTTGGCCATACCGGCTGTATTCTTAGCGGCTCGTATACCATGTGTCTTAAGAGCGTCTTTGAGAGATCTCTTATTTTCTAAAACATCTAACCCCGTCTTTGCGGCGGCCGTCAAAGCTTGTTTAGCTCCCGTTTTGAGTAAATCGGTAAAAAAAACCCTTTTCCTTTCTGTTTTCTTCTTTTCTTTCTCCTCATAGTGGTTGCTAACGCCTGCCTTCCGTGAGTTCTGAGCGCTTGTTTGAGAGATCGTTTATTTTCTAAGACATCTAACCCTGTCCGGTACCCGGCTTTCATGGATTGTCGTGCTCCTCGTTTCACCATCCCCGCTAAAACACTGTCCCCTTGACGGGATCTTAATTTTTGTTGAATTCTCGGCATGGCCATACGACCCGTATTTTTGATGGCTTGTATTCCGTGTGTCTTGATGGCATCTTTGAGAGACCGTTTATTTTCTAAGACATCTAATCCCGTTTTAGCGACTGCTGATAAAGCACTTTTAGCTCCCGATTTGAGCAAATCGGTGAATAAACCTTTTCCCCATTGCGTGGGGTTAACCTTTTTGAGGAAATCGATGTAACCTTTTCCCCCTTGTGGTGGCGGTACTATATTGGGCAAGAGAAATCCTCCGATGACTTTACCGGCCGTGTTAACAAGGCCACGAGCCAAACTCTTGGACCAATCTCCAAAATATCCATCGCCTGTTTGTGGTGCGGGGCTCCCTCCCAGTAACCCTCCAACGACCTGACCGATCACGGGAGCCGCTAGTTTACCGACTGTTTTTAAGAGACTACCCCACCCATGACCCCGCTGGTGTAATAAACCTCGTTGATACTGCATCTTTGTCGAGACTGACCCCTTTCAGAGCCTTACCCGCTTTTTATACTTTTTGCGACCCCTCTTTTTTCTTTTCATACCTTTGCCTCCTTGAACGGCCCCGGCTATGGCCGTAACCAGCATGGGAAGGAGAATGGAAAATAACCCGTGTCCTTTCTGTCGTCTGACTCCGCGATGATACTTCATCGTCAGACGACTTTTCTCTTCAATACACTTTTCGGAAATGAAGTTTCACGATCGTTCTTCCATTTAAAAAGGGCATGGGGGTCCCCAGAGAGGTCATGATGTGAATATCGATGGTATCGAAATGTTTTTTACTCAGTTTCAAATATTCTGCTCGGATAGGTTCCCATTTGGCTTGTTGTCTATCATCTTGATGAAAGGTACAAGGAACCACTCTTAATAATTTCAATTCGTTGGACCCCACCACCTGCGGATCCACCACATCGCAATACACGTACATGGATTTCAGATTTTCGTACAAATCCATGGTATGGTTAGCTAAGTAAGTCACGTTCAACCACGTAGTCATGGGTTCATTGGGAATGATGAGTTTCTCACCCCCTATTCCGAGTTTGTAAGCTAAGCCAGTGGGAAAACGGATGGCTAAGGCTGTTTTTTTTAAGTATACTACCATGAAACTGATACATGACTCGATCATATTTCTCGAAGTACACTAATTTCATAGAATTCTCTTCTCGCAGATCGCCGGCTGTTTTCCATATCTTTGCGAATGTTCTGTGCAAGGCCTCATTGATTTCATCGATTAAAGCCGTGGAATGAATGTAAGCCCCGGGTCTAAAGTGAATTCGGTAAATAGTCATCATAGCATTGAGTGGAATGACATCCCCCCAATGCGTATGGGTCCAATCAACCACTACAGCACAACGATTTAAAGGGATCGAGTATTTTTTTGGTCAGTGTAAATCGCCCCCATTTAAACGTATCTGGATTTTTAACCTGTTGGGCGTAAGCTGTAGGGATAAGGATGTCAAAATAAGCCTCTTCCTTTGTAATGTTTTTCAAGGCATTGGTATACATCATTTCGGTTAGCCCTACTTCCCATTCTCCGTCCGTTAAATCCAGGGTTTGTGGTAATAAGGTTTTAAATTGAGCAGTCGTATTATTTGAAAAAGCTTTCATAGACCCGTCATTGAGGAGAGTCATGTAAAACCCTTCTCGGTGCGCCATGATGATTCAAATGATGACCATGTCTCCATTCCTTCTCTATTTATACTCATAACACAATGAACATTTTCATATTTTATTGAACATACAACATAATGTTAATACACAATTTTACATGTCATTCTTCTTGATCGCGACCACCACCGCAAGTCAACGATTGTAGAAAGGAGTCTTCCAACTCTAGTGTTCCTCTCTCGACTAAACGTCGGCGCATCATCAGATAGTGTCGGGTTCCCCAGCAATCGGCCACATCATACCCCTCCTGTAATCTGTCTTTGAAATGTCGGAGACAGTCCTTGGAATTGTCAAACCAAGGACTCTCAATCAATGTCCATTCCGATTCGTGTTGTCGTCCGAAACATCCCCAATGGGCTTTCACTTTCCAACGAAAATCTTGATACTTGGTCTTCATGATAAAGGCTGACCATCCGTGAGGTATCAGTATACGTTTGTACAAGTACACCGGTTGATCTAACACTTTGTGTTGTTTACAATGTCTCAAACACATCTTCTTATCCGCAAACCATGCCGTTTTCTTTCCCTCCTGTTTCCATGCGTACTGTGTGTTAGCCATGGTGAACTGGTGAATCTGAAGAAGATCGTTCCTGTTTTATACTCGGGCTCGCTAACGTCATTTGTGGACTAGGCATGACGTATCCTACGAGAGAACTTAATGTGACCATCCAAAAATCACCATTGGAATCGCCTAAGGCTAACATTACGACCGACGTAATAATGATTGTTAAACACAGGAATAATTGTGCAAAATACACAATTTCTGCTCGAGGGACTTTTTCACCCAAGAATTTCCATTGGACGGTCATGGCAGAATGAGATCCGCTTGCGGAATCCATGAGTCAAAACTAGGGGGATATCCTTTCCAACGCACTTTGACTTCTGAAATGACTTTTTTCCCCACGCGGCGCTTTTTATACCCTAAGATCTCCTCCACTTCGTAGACATCGTCTTTTTTAATTACTGCTTGCAATTCTTTATCGTAAAACGTTCCTTCTAATTCTTCTCCATGGTCGTCTTTAATTCGATATACGTTGCGTCCTGGAACTTTTCTGGAGATGGTAAACAATTCTGTCGTCCAATTCGGTAAATAGCCTTTTTCAAATGTACGTTTCGCTTTACTGATCCGTATACGATCTCCCGCTTGTAATGAAGAGGTCGATGATAGTCTCTGTTTTCCGTACAAGGTTTTCCATACTTTCAAGACGTTCTTGGCATTGACTTGAGCAGGAGCTCTCTGAATACTGCGATGATACGTGTGATTGTAACCGTGTACCAGATCGGGTAAAACATCCACATACCGTCGTGTTTTATGACGTGTAAAATATCGCCACATACGTGCTTTCAGGGTGCGTTGAAAACGCTCCACGATACTGGCTTTGGTTTCGGCATTACGCGTCGTAAAGAAATGAATGGATTTGAAGGCTTGCAGAAATTCTTTATTTGTGAATTCTCTCCCTTGATCCGATTGAATGCGAACAGGGCGACGTCTGTCTCGAAATATCCATTTGAGGCCTCGTATCATTTCTTTCCCCGTTTTCTGTTTTAAAGGCACCACCCACGCATATTTCGACAACACGTCAATCGCACACAATAAAAACGTATACCCATCATTGTATTTTTTCAAGTTCGAGACGTCGGCTAAATCTAACTGCCATTGTTCGTCTATATCCGTCACTCGCGTCTGTTGTCTTTTAAATTTCCGACGTATGGGCTTATGTAGGGTATACGTATCCTGTTCTTTGAACCATTCCCGAATTTGAGCAAGAGTAATCTTATGACCTAATTTACGCACTTGACGGTATAAAGCCTGTACTCCTCCATACCCTGTCTTAGGGTCGTAATAAAGTCGCTGTAAGATCTGATTCCTAGATTTTTTCATGGTAGCGTTAACCATTTTCCAATTTCACGTGATGTCTTTTTACCAGCCTCCCTGATATTTTTAGGGGTCATCATTCGTCTGGGAGTTTCATAGAAAGATTGGTCAAAACCCGAGATTTCTTGAAATCCGCTCTCATCTTCATCTATAGGTTTAGGAGTACTGATTTTTCCGGGCTTGTCCATCGCTTTTATAACATCACGATTGGTCACATATCCTTTAGGGGCATTCGTTTCTTTTAAAGCTTGGGCAAATTGCTGCAACCCTGCAGGGGGTTCACGATGTTTTAAAGGTTTTTGTCTCTGGGACTCGGTGATTAAATCCACGATATTGGAATCGGGGACCTTATGTTCTCTATAACTGATTTCTCCTTCTTTACTCCAAGTTAAGACTTTGGATTTCTAGAGATGATCGAGTAATAAACCCGCTTTCTTTTGACCCGGTTTACTGACACTTTTGATAATCTGATCTTCTAATGCATTGGTATCTGCGGCTGTGGCACCCCCAGGCGGTGTCGGTGGTAAAGGTTTAGACGGAGTCTGTTGTCGTGCTTGTTGTAAATATTGTCGATATCGATGAAGTTGATGGCCATACAAAGCTACTTTTTCCCCCTCGGTTAAATCATCTCGATGTTCGATGTCATCTAATTCACTGCGTAACCCCACGGTCGATTGAAATTCGGGAGGCTTGGGTAATTTTCCCTTCAACTCATTCAGCATGGCTTCGGGTACTAATACCATTTTACGACTCATCTTCTATTGGGATATTTGCAAATTTTGTTAATTCCACAAACGAATGAAGCCAAGCCTCCTTTCTGATTGAGTAACGCTCGTCGTTTTTTCACGGGTTGCGGCTGCACCATGCGTCTTAAGATGTGCTTCTTCGGACCAAGTTGTCGCTTCTGAGCGGGAGTGAGAGGAATCACCCCTTTTAATATATTGTACACGATCTCACAAATCTTTAGAATGCAGTCATTGGAACAATATTTGATGACCTCTCTCTTTAATTTGGAGGAATAATGAGGAGCCGCTACGGTTTGCAAGAGGGATAAATGAGGTCTTAATCGGGATTCACACTTCTTCGTATCAGCCATAATGTAATAATGAAGGTCTGTGCACATTCCCCCTGCTTTTTACAGTGTTACGCGCTCGGGTGCTGGGGATTGAAACGCCCGTGATGAACGGTCTCCTCGTGACGATCGCGACTACTTTTCAAATTGTATTGCAGAGGACAATATCGACATTTGTATTTCTGCTTAGGGGTCGATGTGCTAAAGGGAGTAAAATGTGCCATACCCCCAAAGGCTTGACCAAAAGTGGGTAAGGCTGTATCGGTGGTTCTGGAAGTTCCTATGGGTCCTCGCATGGCTCGTTCCATTTTCTTTTCAGCTAATCCTTGTTTCAGTTCTGCTAAAGTCTTCGTTTTCCTGGGTGGGGTTATTTGAGGTGTCATATATTTCGAAAAAGGGATTTTCACGATGAGTTTAGGGGTCTTCTTCTTCTTAGGAAATTTAGCCATGCGTAAGAGATAAGGAGCCAGGACACTGGTTTTAGGATCGTGGGTCTTCCGGTGAATGATGAGTTTCGGAACTTTCTTTTTTCTTTTCTTAGCTAAGGCTAAGAGGGAAGGGGGTAACACACGTGTTTTCTTTTGCTTCACGACTCTCGCCACACTACGGGGACGTCTTTTACGTTTTTGCCCCGTTTCCCATTTGAACAAATGACGAATGATGGTCCCTCCTAAGAATCCGGCTCCACCCCGTTTCAAAATGGCTTTTTTACGATCTTCTTCATTCGCATTCTTATTGGCAATGACATTCAAGTCGTGACGATGTGCTTGAATGAAACGCCCCGTGAGTTTATTCACGGGCAAGACTCCTCGTAATAAATTTTTAGCGCCCATGGCAAACCAGTTGAGTAAGGCTTTACGTCCTAATTCAATGAGATGGGCTCGTTGAACGGGATCCCGTTCCCGCTGTAAACGTCGTAACGTTTTCACTAATTTACTCTTGGCTGTAGGTCTACCCATGATGAAAGTTGTTTGTGAAATGAAATGAATAGTCATTCATAATGATATTTATACTCTTGGTGGCATGTGCACCGCTAAGGTAGAAAAGAGTTGACTTCTTAATCTTAAATCCTCGGGTGTCTGAGGACTTAAATCGACTAGTAAATACCCGTGAGGAATACTGGTGGCTTCATCATACGCGGGTAATAAATGAGGCATTTGTAATTGGCGACTTAATACCCCAATCTGAGATTTATCTCTAGGATTTTTAAACAACACGAGATAGTGGGCATTCAGACTGATAGTACGATGTTGCACGGCGCGATCAAATAGATTTTGCGTGATATATATAACACTGGTATTACGATGATGCGCTTTGCGCGTAAACCAATCTACAATAGATGCTATGGCTTTACCGCCCATCATATCATCAAAAATGAGTAAATGTCGAGTAGTGAGATCGGCGACTAATTTCTCATCGTCTTGAGGAATGTTGTGAACGAATGTTACAGCTTTTTGTAATGATTCGTAAGCCGGTTGCCATTCTCGATAACACCATACTATTTTTTCTGGTGGTGGTGATATCCACTGCGTATTTTGTACCAGTTGCTTCACAAATTCCGTTTTACCCGATTTAGAGGGACCCGCCACCACCAGAGTAAATTCATGTTTCAATTGAAACGGGGCCAGTGTCTCGTAGGCATACATCTTGATAAATGACACAAGTTCATGGGATCATACATATTTATTAACAAGTAAAAATACGAACCGTTTCTACAAAAGAATCTCTACAAATAGGACATGCTCTAAGTCCTGAAGCACACATAGCACAAGTACATAAATGACCACAAGGTAAAAAAGCAATTCTCAAGTCTCGTTCTAAACAAATGTGACATTTCTGGGTACACATTGGATTCCCTGCCCCGTCTAAGGGTAAGTCTCCCCAATCGCGATCACTGTCTTTAGCGCGGGCATAGGCATTGAAGGCTTGTCGTTCCCATTTGACACTTTTATTGCACAACACGTAAGCACAATGAGGGCTCCAATAGGCATGTTCTATCCAAGGATCGTCCCCGGGTTCCCAATGTTTGAGAGACAATGTGCAATGAAAACAACGCACATGATCATCGATTCCTTTGTAAAAGAATCCGGCTTCTGCAATGTTAGGTAATAAGTTCAACAGAATATCGGGGGCTGTATGAAATGACGCTAGACGAGCCGATAATTCACCATAGGAAGGCACTGAAGGATTCTGTAGTGATCCGTATTTACTCATTTTGCAGACTGATGTTTTTCTCAAGACGCGTTTCCTTTTTTATACCTAATATCCATAAGGAAGCGTGTTGTAATGGTGAACCCGCTGTCGCTTGTCGTACACTACGCGGTATTTCTTTACTAAGGGGATGGTGCGAACATCGTGCTGGCGCGTTCTCTGAATGTAGTGAGGATAACGCACATTGACTTCTTCTTCTCCTTTTAACATTTTTTCTAAGGTAGCGAGTGAGACGATCTTAGAAGCGCGATAATTGAGCGTCAGTCCTTTAACTTTGCACATTGATCCCCCCCCCCCCCTGGGTCTCGTATGCATAATTTTTAGGGCCTCCCGACATGTACTTGATGATACGATCTCCACTCAATTCATCGGTCCAGCCGCCTAAACTGTTGACAATGGTAGGGTTAAATTGGGTCTCGTCATGTTGATAGATAATACTATCCGTATCAAAATAGAGGACGCGTTCCCCCAAAGGTTCTAACGTCTCGTAGAGATGTAAACGAGCATGCGCTGTGGTAAAACAAGCCAGTACTACGTTTCCAAAAGGACAGTCTTCTAGGAATTCTTCTTTCTCCTGATAATAGATCAGCATCATGTCGGTTTCGGGGTGATCTCGATTTTCCAACAGCTCGACTCCTTTGATTTCTAGAGTGGCATCTTGTATTTTTTTCTGGAATTTTTCTTCGGCGGTTAAATACTGTGTTTGTGGTAGTTGTAATCGTTGTGCAAATTTTCCCCAGAGACAATTTAAAAAGAGTTTGGCAATGGTTCTACGGACGGGTTTTTTCTCGATGTCTATTAGATTCATGAAGATGCCTTCCCGGCGCCGGATCTCACTGATGTAGTCTTGTTTCTGTTCGCTCGTTTGACAATGATCGGGGAATCCGGAAGCTTCTTGTTTAATTTTTAAAAAAGTATCGATATAAGATCGAAACAAGTCCTGACTGGTCTTTTCAAAATGCCAGACTTCATAGATGCGGTCAAGCCGATATCTAGAGCTTTGTGTACTTCTACGATCACCCAGGTGCCAGTCAGACTGCGTTCTGAATCGCTGTGACTGCATCGATCGTCGGGTCCTAAGTTGCGATGTTCGGCGCAGGTTCGGCATAAGGGGAAAAGTAATTTTCCTCTCGTCTTATAGGGTAAGACGGGGTGATACAGACCTCGTGGTGGTAAGACACGACAATGAATGAGACCAAAGTACTCTCTCACATTCTTGAAATCGCTGGTGATGACTTGAGGATGATCGATGGGAAACGTTCTGTATTTCAACACGTAAGGATACAGAGAACACACATCGACGTATCGCATGTCTCCCTCCTCGCAATACAGGCGAGTAGCATTGGTACGACCTCCGTATAAGGCATCGCGGGGATTTAAGGGGTCCTGAATATTGAGGTCTCGTAGTAATGTTTGTAACTCTGGATTGTTTTTCACTTGTCGATCAAACTCGTGTTCCCAGATGCTCACGACTGTATATCCTTGTTGCTCTAAGGCGGCGGCGCGTTTCAAGGTTTGCTCATACAGGGTTTGATACGTCTGCTGGACTCGATGGGGGTGGGTTTCCGTCAACAGATTCGGATAACAGGTGGGGCACCCGTGCCAGTAGCAGCCGTAAAATTCGTACACGGTGCGGGATTCCTCCTCGTAGCCGTCCACCGTATAAGGGCCTATGGTAATTTCGCCCCCGTTCTTAGCATGACGTATGTTGCGGTCCAGGGAGGTGAGCCAGCGACAGGCCTTGGCCGAGTAGCGGCGCGACGGTTGATATCCCATATTGGGTATGATGGCTATGGTGTCCTGTGCCATGAATCCTCGGTGATACGCTAAATTAGCCGTGCTAGCAAAAGTGATGGATTCCTGAAACGGGTCGACGTGGACGAGTCCGTAGAGCGTCGCCTTAAATTGCGCACAACAACGGCGTAAAATATCCACATCCGAGATACAGTAAGCCAGGAATTCCTTCTGGAAATCGAACACTTTCCCGGCCTGTTGAGTGTACCAGGTATAGAAGGCTGCACGATTAGCGATCGACATGTCGTCAGGATTGTAGTAGTGAGCATCGGGATAAGCCCCCACGTAATTCTGGTTTTGTTCCGTGTTAAAAAAGTGGGGGAAATAACCTTTTTTCAGTTCTGTTAATCCAAACGCAGAGGGCATCTTGGCGAGGGCAAAGGGGAGGAAATTGTATGAATCGATGAATCTCAAGCCGAACACACCCATACACAAGATTTTACTGCCGTTGAGGATGACTGCGGGTTTGATACAGGCCGTATGCACTAGATAGTTCAAGATGAACTGCCCATCGTATCCCTTGAAATTGTGCGCAATGGCGGTCGTTTCATCATGCTTAAAAGTCACTTTACCCTTCTCGTCCGTCTGGGATTGTAACAACCATTCCATAAACTGCTTTAAGGTGTCGGGGCCTTGAAATACGAAGCGGCGTTGCGAGCCAAACGCATGACAGTGATCACACCGCATGTCGATGTCTAAACTATCGCAATGTTGACACACGCGTTCGGCCACACAGAGGTTAGGGGTGTGAACTCCGTTTTCCTGGGTACATTCAAAATCGTAATAAATGTACATTTTCAAATCCTTGTTGCGTTTGGGCTTCTGTTGAACGAAGCAGAGATGTGGGGTGGTGACGAGTTTCTTGCAGATGTGACATTGTGTTTTTCCACCGCACGCGTGCTGTTTTAATAATTTCTTTGTCATCCATTTCTGACACTGGTCACAACGTCCCATTAAACTACACACAGTTGTCGCGGTATTGCTACTGTAAGGTTTCAAGTGGGTCTGGTAACACGCAGCATTTCTAAAAAATCCCTTACAATGAGCACATTCCGTGCGGGTGCCGTCCGGGGAATAGGGGGTGTCGGCTAAACAAAACGAACAGCGGTGAGGGCAGACGGTACGGTGGTCTTCGATGTGGCTATATCCAACATCACAGTAATCATAATAATATTTATTTTCCGTCACTCCCGGCATCGATGTTATGGTATCGTAATGCTCGTTATCCAGCAGGATGTTCAAACATTTTCCGCTCCCCTGACCTCTGTAGATGGGGTCTAATCGTAATCGCTGCGTGTTTGTCTTAAAATGGAATATTTTCAAGCGATACTCGGGAGCCAAGACCTGATGTAATTTCTCCCATTCCTGAGCCCCACACGGTTGGTCGTTTGCACACCCGGCGAGTTCCATGAGCGCTAAGGCCTGTCGTTTCTGGTCGAGAGCTTGTGTATCTCCTTTTCTCATCTTTAACCATTTTTTCTCCCATTCGGGGTCCGGAATCTCAGGTTTTTGACTGTGTAACTGTGCCACGGCAATAGCTCGAGGGAGACATAATGAATCATCGGGGTTGTTAATACGAACGATGGCTCTCTTGGAGATCTTAAATTTCTTTTTATCGACTTGTAGATGCTTTTTCTTCATGCCGCCGCCACTCCCTTGAGGATATTTGACATGAAAAAAATCTGTGTGGCTCCGTCTGTCATCAGGAACTCTTTTTAGATTGCTGTACGGCTTCTATTTTGTTTAAAATTTTATCCTCGTTGAGGTTTTTAGACTGGGTAAATTCGACCCAAATCTCGGAATCCAAAGACGGGTGTCGAATGTTGAGCCGTACATAATCATTGGGGGTTGCACTGCATTTCCCGTTTCACATTTTTGAGCATATCTTTGAATAATCGCCGAATAAAGGAAGAATCTGGAAGCTCTTTGAAAGTAACGTTGTACACATTTTGTTTCACTTTAAATTTCCTGGAATGGCGGCCTCTATCGAGCTTGATTCGATAATATTCCGACACTAACTGGCGTTTTTCTCTGGCTATCCCCCCTCCCCGCTGTAAAAATCTCACTCGTTGCCAGTTTTCTCTGCGGAGTTCTAATTCACGCTCTCGCTGTATGTGTAGTTGTTCCTCTAAAAATCTCAATCGCTGTTCAATATAATTGGTTGGGAGCCCATTTCTGCTATTCCGTAAGTCGTTGGGTATTCGCTCAGACATGGTGATGAAAGTGACAACGCGAATTGTGTATTGCGTTTATATACTTATTGTGACGTCATAGAAAAGCAGGTTTTTCCACAACGTCAGCGATAATGTTCCAGTCCTAGCTCGGCCACAGCGTCATATAGAATGTTCCACAACGTCAATAACACTCTAAATTAATTAAATTGTTTATTTAATAAATGTGTAAACTTAAAATCATGCGTTTATTATTCATAACACTGTGGATTTTAAAGGATTCACACACGGCTCAGGCCTCGTCGTCATAGCAACTTTGTTATCGATTTTTCCTACACCTGCACAGCACGCGCTAGGCATGCGCCGCCTTAGCAACGCGCTACCTCGACACGCGCTACCTTAGCAACGCGCTACCTCGGCCGCTCTCGAGTGCGTTCTAAAACTTGACCTTTTGACCTCAAAAGTGCACTCAGTTGAACCACCCATCGAGCCGCCTTATACTACTGATATACATATACCTAACAAGGTGAATAAATAGCTTATTTCAAGAGGAATACCTAACATAGAGTTATTAAATAACCACGTGGAATACCAGTAGTAGGGATACCTTTAGTAAGGTCAATGAATCGCTTTAACCTAAAATACCAATAGCTTCATCCGAAATGCCCGTAGTTTTGCTTGTAAGTTGAAGAGTAAGTGATTCCACTTAACAAGGTATTCAATTCTGTACACAGGGAAATTTACACCCAGTGTAATTCTCGTCCATACACACTAAAAAATGATTTCGCGTAGATTTAAATTCGCCTAAAATTGTTTCTTGCTAATTTAATGTGGAATTTATTTTCGCTCGGTTTTTAAAGTCGTCCAGTTAGCTAAATAGGATAAAAGTGAAATGGGTGAAACTAAAACGGGAGGGAAATTTAACTTGCATACAGTGTATACATCATCAGCAGTTTATGGTCCTCGTGACATTGAGGAAACCTGGCAGTTGCATATCGTTTAGAGCAATCTGTAACCAGCCTGATGGCGATTTAAATTAGCAACCTATACACGCAATGAAACTCGAGAATTTTGGAAAACTGGTAACAATATGGAAATTAAATAAAATTATGTTTAAAAGTGGAAGTATCAAATGATATCCAACTGAAATGATTTTCAATTTCAGATTTCAAAATTTGTTATGTCATTCTTCACCGGCAGTGGTGACGTCTCCATGAGTGAAATATTCTCGAGAGGGACGTTAAACAATATCCAATTCAATCAATATATTAAATGAATGAATCAATGAAATTTCAAGGTTCTTTAGCGAATTGATTATAAAAAAGGAATATTATGTTTCCATACAAACAAGTCTAAATCTGTTATATTCCTTAATTTTTGTCGAATGTTTTCTGATAATAATTCCTTTAATTTCATTTCAGGTGATCACAATCACGTTTCACAGATTGCGTTTGGATAATTCAAATGCTTACAGCAAATAAACAATTTTGTTTACCTATGATTTAAAATTTGTTTTATTGCAATGGATTCATTGACAATACTACAAGTTTTTCGACATGTCAATGTGCATCTGTATAACAAGTATACAAAGTACCTGTCTGACGACCATGAAGGTAGTAAATTCCCAGATCGCAGAATTACGCATTTGTACATTGCTGTAAAAGTATATGTATGTACGACAGTGACAAGGCTCTGAAGCCACAACCTTCACATACGATTAGATTGTTGGGCCACTCTTGAAACACTAATTTTGTCTACGGATTACACCGTTTACTCTATCAAGATATAAGGCTCATGTGACCTGTCGACGGGATGCTTACTCCTCTGGTGTGTCCGGGGGTCCTTGTTTTTCCAGCTCTCTATTTTGTATTCCTTATAAGAGTTAAGAGATTGATCATTATCTTCACCTTTCATCATTAAACAAAGGTGTTTATTTGAAAATGTATACAAATATAAGAATTCATACCAAGGAAGCGTGTTATTTCTAGAGAAGTACTCAATATTGATTATTTCATACATATGGCTTCAGTTAAGGTTTTCTATAATTTTTCCATATACAGGCTATATGACATAAAAATAGATTGAAAATTATGCGAAAAATTGTTTTTTGTAGATGTTTGGGACAGCTAGTTTGCATTTCATTGTGCCAAGGTGTTAGAAAGTAGAACGTGAGAAAGGTTTAAAGCGAAATGTCTCTCTTCCATTGATTGCTAAAATTCTCATGTACGTAAAATGATTTTAAAACAAAATCATGTACTATATTATCTAAACAGATACTCATACCAAGTTTCCTGCAAAAGTGCGCAAAATATCATACATGAAATTGAAACAAATCAAAAGGACTGGAGGCGGTAGTCTATCGCTTAGGGTGGTCCTGGTTCGTTTCTCGATCCCAGCACTGGATCACACCTAAGACGATTGACATACATAGTAACTACTCTTTTGACAAGCGTCCGGTGTTACAGGTGATATTACTATCCGACATCTATACTTCACAAGAGGCCCAAATCGCTCACCTGAGTCACTTGGCTCATTTTATATATAAAGATTTTTCCTATATATTTGGATGCAAAACTTTGATACCCCCCCCCCCCCCTTGTGACCCCACCCTCCTCTGGGGGCCATGATTTTAACAAACTGAAATATGTCAGAAAGCTTTCATGTAAATATCAGATTTTCTGGCTCAGTGGTTCTTGAGAAGATTTTTAAAAAAAATTCTTATATATTTGTATGTAAAACTTTGATCCCCTATTATGGCCCCATCCAAACCCCGGGGGCCATGATTTTAACAAACTTGAATCTGCATTATGTCAGGAAGCTTTCATGTAAATCTCAGCTTTTCTGGCTGTGTTTCTTGAGAAGAATTTTTTAAAGGATTTATCCTATATATTAGTATGTAAAACTTTGATATCATACCCCCAGGGGCCATGATTTGAACAAACTTGAATCTGCATTATGTCAAGAAGCTTTCATGTAAATCTCAGCTTTTCTGGCTCAGTGGTTCTTGAGAAGAAGGTTTTTAAGGATTTATCCTATATATTAGTATGTAAAACTTGGATATTATACCAACAGGGGCCATGATTTGAACAAACTTGAATCTGCATTATGTCGGGAAGCTTTCATGTAAATCTCAGCTTTTCTGGCTCTGGTTCTTGAGAAGAAGATTTTTCCTATATATTTGTATGTAAAACTTTGATCCTCTATTGTGGCCCCATCCAACCCCCGGGGACCATGATTTTAACAAACTTGAATCTTCATTATGTCAGGACGCTTTCATATAAATCTCAGCTTTTCTGGCTCAGTGGTTCTTGAGAAAAAGATTTTTAAAGATTGTCCGTATATATTTGTATGTAAAACTTTGATCCTCTATTGTGGCCCCATCCAGCCCCCCGGGGCCATGATTTTAACATACTTGAATCTGCATTATGTCAGGAAGCTTTTATGTAAATCTCAGCTTTTCTGGCTGTGTTTCTTGAGAAGAAGATTTTTAAGGATTTATCCTATATATTAGTATGTAAAACTTTGATATCATACCCCCAGGGGCCATGATTTGAACAAACTTGAATCTGCATTATGTCAGGAAGCTTTCATGTAAATCTCAGCTTTTCTGGCTCAGTGGTTCTTGAGAAGAAGATTTTTCCTATATATTTGCATGCAAAACTTTGATCCGCTATTGTGGCCCCATCCAACCCCCGGGGGCCATGATTTGAACAAACTTGAATCTGCACTATATAAGGAAGCTTTCATGTAAACCTCAGCTTTTCTGGCCCAGTGGTTCTTGAGAAGAAGATTTTTAAATGACCCCACCCTATATTTGCGATTATCTCCCCTTTGAAATGGACATGGCCCTTCATTTGAACAAACTTGAAAGCCCTTCACCCAAGGATGCTTTGTGGCAAGTTTGGTTGAAATTGGCCCAGTGGTTCTTGAGAAAAAGATGAAATGTGAAAAGTTTACGACGACAACAGACAATGGACAAATTTTGATCAAAAAAGCTCACTTGAGCCTTCGGCTCAGGTTCAGGTGAGCTAAAAACTAACAATGTTTGCCAATAAACCCTGAAACGCTTGCTCCAGAGTTACTGCTTGCCCCTTTAATATTGTTTCGTATGTGAGGTGATCCATAAGGTATAATAGAATCTTACTTGATTAGTAAATATCGTAAAATTAATTAAAAACCTAATTTTGTTTTCGATAAACCACGATTCTGATGAAATAGCAAAAATGAAAGTAAAGTGGCGGATCTAAGCCAGATGCGGTTGGTTTATAAACTTTACAGCATGATCTGCATAAAATTGTGTAGGTGTTCAGTGTTAGTTGTACTTATGACAATTTTGACTAGGCCCATATTTATCATTCAATGAAGATTTAGAATAATTTTACTGATATATATCCCATTCAATGAAGTACACCCCACTCCCGACACGTCGATGGATTTTTAAATAAGATATTCGTCTGATATTTATTTTCAATTATAGAAATCACTGTTACGACTTTTTGTAACAACTTATTAACAGTTACAGTACCCGCAACGTTATTCTTGACATTCCTATCGTGCGTGTATCCTATCCTATCGTGTATCAGGTTTTCCTTTTTCTATCGTGTTTTGCGTTTATCAAGTCTATCGTGTATCGTATTTTGCGTGTATCAGGTTTTCCGTTTATCGTGTAGCTTTGGAAACTATCGGGATCGTATATTAAATCTAATGAAAAAGTAAGATACTTTCCGAAAGTTTTATTCGTTTTGATAAAGAAGCTATTTTTAGGAATCGAGGAAAGACAGTATATTTGAAAGAGAACATAAAGCTGTCGATTTTAAGGCAGAAAAATTACTATATGTCTGTCCAGAGAGGGTGAAAATTTATCACAATTTCATTCTAAGTAGTCTGGAAAGTAGGCAGTAGTTTGCCGAGCAAACCGAGGACAGTAAAACTGAAAGCTCCTTCATCTGGAGTTCATAAACATTTCCTTGTCTAGAAACAATTATTTGTAATTAACACTAACAGAGAAATAGGAAGTTTCGATCTGAAAGGAAAAATCAGTAAATTACATTGTTTATTACATATATTTTAATAATGGTTCTTTTTCTTCCGATTTTGTTCACCTGTATTCAACTTATATACCAACTACTGAACTAGTGCGCGTTCTTATCTATCTGATTTTGTGTATCAACCGTGTTTTGACAGTAAACATTCTCAGGGACATTGTATTTCACACATTTAGAAGATTAAGTTTTAAAAGAGTGCAAGGGTATATTGCATCTCCCAAAATTCTGCTCAAATGGGCACGATTCAGCTGTCATCGTTGTTGGTTGTTTTTTTTTTATTTGCACATGTACACATATACCAATAGTCGTACGTGTAGATACTGGAAATTTATGCTGGTTTTGATGATTATTTGAATTTTTTACATGCTAAACACAAACATTTTAAAGCGTTTCTAAATTGCGACTTCAAATCAAGCCGGGTTTCGTACATGTATATGTTTTTAATAGTTTATTTATTTTTTGTTAACAAAATATCAATTCATATAAATATGTTCCAATTACTTATGACTATCAATTATCACTGATAGTGTAGAAATATCTAACATATGAGCATATGGTGTAGTGCAGTGCATTGTATTTAAAGCGGTCATTATGAAAATAATTGTAGTTGTTGAATGAGCGATGAACTCAGAGCTTGATGCAAAATAATCCCCCTCCTCGCTACACACAAAATATTACTTGGTTTTATTTGATATCCAAGATAATAGACAATAGCATTAGAGAGCTATTGAAGCATGATATCACTACATTATATTACATTTTGTTAATTCCCTGTTTAATTGCTAAACGCTCGGCATCAAGTGTGAATGCCACGGGTCCTCGGAGATGACCTTAAAAACAGACGCCCCGTGTCACGGTAGGTGTGGCACGCTAAAAAACCCTAACTGCTCAATGGCCGTAATTGCCGAGCATAAGCCTAAATTTAAAAGCTCTTCACCGGTCATGGTTACGTCTCCATATGAGTGAAATATTCTCGAGCGAGACGTTAAGCAAGATAAGAATCAATCACTCCCTGTATGATTCATATATTAAACATTCAAAGTGACAATATACGTTTTAGAATCATTGGCTGAGAAAATTCATATAGATATCAAATAATGAATTCAATACCGTATATAGTTTAGCTTCCGGATTTTAGCTGTAATGACGTTAAAAAAAAACAAATAGAATTTAAAAAAAAAAAAACCCAACAAAAATAAACGTACAACCGTGGATAAATAAATTATATGCTTTAGGTATATATTGAGTATTGAAATCCTTCAATATTATTATCAACATAATGTAATTATTTTGTACGTATCAAACTTTCGTTCTGTCTAAACTGTTTCTAAATTTACAACATTTCTATCAGGTTTTCCGTTTATCGTGAAGATCGTTTATCGTGTTTTGCGTTTATCAGGTCTATCGTGAAGATCGTTTATCAGGTTTTGCGTTTATCAGGTTTACCGTGTATCCTATCGTATCGTGCGTGTATCCTATCGTATCGTGCGTGTATCGTGTTCTATCGTTTACCATGTCAAGAATAACGTTGCGGGTACTGTACTGATATGTACAAACACATGGATAAACAATTTTTTTTTTTTTTAATTTTGAACATGTTTTGTGGTGACACAGATCTTGAAAGTAAGTAGTACATCGAAAACTGTTCAATATGTCAGATATCGAATGGTCCGGAACTGTTCTAGGAAGTTTGCGCCTTAATAATTCAACATTTTACTGAAATTAGGTTGTATCATACCTGATAATGTGCAAGAAATATGGCCACTGTTTACAATATAGCATATATAGTTTTTCTGTTTGTCATCCATATAGTGTATTTAGTTTTTGATTATTGCGTTTGACGTGAAGAAACCATGTGTAATCATAATTTTGCCTTAAATTGTCGCATTGGACAACTACCAATATAAATACATTCGCAATACTAAGTTTCAATAATTGAAATTATGAACGACCGTTCATTTTGTCTTTGGGCAACTATTTGGCATGGGGGGGGGGGGGGGGGGGTTACAATTTATTTTGGTGATGATATAACCAATCTGGCGTTGTTTAACGAATTTTTAATTTTTTTTTTATTATTAATAAATTTGACGATATTCAACGTGTTTAGTCAAATATTAACTATGCTAGGAATCTTTGACAACATCCTTCCCTGCATTTTCCAGCTTCATTTCAATGTCTGTGGATCGAAACGATTTAATCACAAATCTGGTCACGTGACTGATGCGATCATGTGACTCTAACAAGGATTTTAGTGACAAGATAAATATTTGTGCAGTCAAATTTTGAATTTGATCGTTTTTGTCGTTGAATGACACCCAACTCTCAATCAATACGTAACTTCCTGGAAACATTATTTCTCTCTCTCCATAATTATGAACAATATTTATTTGGGCAAAGTTAGCTACATGATTTATATTCTTAAATAACTTCAAGCATATGGCACTACATATATTTTTGTGAAAGTAATGAAACCAACACAAGTCTAGAGATACGAGCTACACGCGGAGTTTGAGACGTTATCAATGACGGATCTTTAATTATGACGCCACAATGAACACATCTTGCCCAATGTTGCGTTCGTAACGTTGTCAATGTGTTCATTGTACTGGCAGGACTTTTCCAAATAAATCTCCTGATGGGCTGTATTCCCTGTTCCAAGATCTCTCCTGAAGTCAGAACGCAAATGGAGAGAAGGCAACACTTCGTGGTGGAATATGGAGGTTAATTAGGAGATTTCGTAAGAACAGAATTCGTCCGATGATGGAGGTTATTGCAAGGAGAGAGTCAAATGTTTCATTTACTGTCTCCCTCCAAACAATCTAATCTGACAACAGAATATTCTTGTCCATGACAATCTAGGCCCATGGCAGAATGATGTACTCCAAGACAATCTAGGCCCATGGCACAATGATACACCCAAGAAAAATCTAGTCCCATGGCACAATGGTGTATTCCAGGAGAATTTAGTCTCATGGCAGAATAGTGTATTCCAAGACAAGCTCGGCCCATGGCAGAATGATGCACTCCAGGATAATCTAGGTCCATCTCAGAGAGATCATGTGCTCCACGAAAATTTTGTCCCACTGCAGAATAATGTATTTCAGAATTACCTATGTCAGACTAAGATTCATGGTACTCTACAGAGGGACGATCTCCAACTAGGTCAGCAGCCAGGAGAGGAAACTTAAGCCGACTTGAGCGACAAGGAAGTTGACCACGCCCAGGAAACAGCTACAGGTAGTCTGTGTGAAGGTGGTCCTCTGGAACAGTGCATTGTTAATGCCTATCTTAAGGGTATCCTGCCTTCATGCAGAGACGAAAACAATCATACCATAACGAAAAGCTGTACATTAGATTCTTTGCGTCAGTCTAACAAAGTTGTCATTTCTACTGAGGTCCCGAGCTATGGATGTGTAGATTGTCGCAGTGGGCGCAAAGAATCAAATCTCATAAAGTTCACTGCCAATTCTTCCGATAGTTCTTATCTAAACAATAAAAAAAGAAAAGAAAGAAAGCCGCAAATTAAGTTAACTCTACAGCGTCCGTTCGGAATGCTAACAACTGCTCGAAATGAGTTGCAGTCCGACCAAGCAAAACCAAAAACAGGTCAACAAGATTGTTCTGATGCGTGTGGAAATCCAGTCAGTAAGGTAACTTGTGTTAATTAAATGCTTCAAATTTTAAATAAAATAAGACATGGTTTCACGTGGCAGATATGGGAGCACTATCAAAGAGATCACTACATCTATGTTTGTCTATCTGTCCGTCAACATCGATATAACAATATCCCCTTGTTAACACGTTTTATAACACACTATCTTGAGATGTTTTCATCATATATCTCTGTATAATACAACAGTAAATGGATGGAAGCAAAAGAAACTGATCAGTTTTGGAGTAATTGGGTTGAAGGTCAATGTCACACTACACTTTTTAATATGAAGTCGATATGGAACTTAATGATTTTGAACTCATACGTTTTATGTACTTGTCTTCTAGGCTGGTTTTTCACGCGAGTGGGAACTATCTGCAAGGGTGACATGTAGTCCAAGAATGCCAACGTTTAACCCACATTTGAGTGTCAGTGAATCGGTTCCATATGGCGGAGTATAAAAAGGACGAAGAAAGCCCTGGAGGAGATCTAAAAACTCGGAGAGCCCACCCTGGTAGAAAAATACGCCAAATTACATACAAAGGATTCCTGCTGGGTGAATGATAGTCGTTCCTTGGGCGGGAAATCACGGGATTCTACCAGCGCGTGGAGGACAAAGCTGTGGTCAGGAAAGTCAACGAGACCGCCACTCCTCCGTGATAATCGAGGAACCACGGACTCCACCCATTCCCAATGGACAGGGATTCTCTTCACAATCACGTGCTAGTACCATGATCCATCGCCATAATGGGCTTCAATATAGAATTTGTATTTACTCATTTCTATTATCAATTGTAAATTGTGAACGTCAATACTATTTGTGTGTAAGAGCACTGGTATTAAACTGATAGCAACGATCATTACTATCATCCCAAGACGGCGGAAGGAAATTCCGGAAAGACCACGTTTACTTATAGCTATTGTTTATTTGCAAATGATATGTAGGTAAGAAATTTTGTTTTATTTTTATCTTTTTCCGGCTCATATGAACAGAAAATTCGTCGTTGAAAAAACAGCGAGGATGATAGTATCGGAAATGAATGATGATAGTAACGCAAGAACTTTCGTTACTATCATCCTCGCTGTTTTTTCAACGACGAATTTTCTGTTCATATGAGCCTTATAAAAAATAAAATAACACCTTATCGTAATTGTTGCTAGTGTATATTTCTTACCTATATATCATTCGCAAATAAACAATACAAACAGATATAATAAGTAAAGGTGGTCTTTCCGGAATTTCCTTCCACCATCTTGGGATGATAGTAACGATCGTTACTATCATCAGTTTAATACCAGTGTAAGAGTGTAAAGTGAAATAAATTACGTTAGAATAAAGTAAAGCGTGAAAAAATGTGAAATTGTCTTCATGACAAAAGTTTAGAACATACAGATATTAGGTTTGGTCATTTAAGATCATAAGCGACGTCTCTTTTTCTAAAACTAGTTTTATCTTCTCGACATAAAGAGTTCGTGAATGATTTCTATATTGCAACCTTCGTATATTGGCCTAGTTTGCGCAGCGGTTAGATCACGTAACTCGTAATGCAACGGTCCCTTGTTCGATACACGACTGAGCTAAGATTTCTCCCTTTTTTTGCTACAAATCTAGTTTGTAATGTGCATACACACAACCTTCTGCAATAGTAGTAGCATAACTGTAGTTCTTTAAAAACTTGGGACAGACCCCAATACTTCTTTCTTGAGAGCTACGGTTCTGCAGTTACTGTAATACATAAGAGTTGATTTCACATTTTTACTTGCCACAACCATGAACTATCAAAATATGCTAACTCTAACATATCTACTAATACAAGTATATCCCAATTTTGTTAGTAGAAACAAGATTGAGTGCAAGTAAGCATCATACCCGAATCGTCATGCAAACTATGAGAAACGTCGCGTAGGACTGTTATGAAATTTACATAGATATGGTCTACAGATGACAGGAAATCCAAATGGAGACAATTTGAGATGATCTAAAACGCCTCTTTTATAATACTAAGCATACGAGATTTGATATGAATGCAATCTTTATAACAAGGTTTACCACACAAGGCCGAAGACAAGTTTCGTTTTTGTACAAGTGTTATATAGTATTAAGAATTTTTAAATAGAACATATAAATACACTTGTAAAATGATGGAAACTACACATGTCTATCATGTTCTCAAATGTTCTAAGATTGTAACTGATACTCCGAACATTGAGGTCAAGCACTTTGATGATCGTGCTCGTCTGACATAAATGGAAACGACACCAATGTCAATTGTGAAGAACAACCGTTCTGTAACACCTTAGTGACGTTCACGTAACGTTCGAGATACACATACATAGGGCGAGAATAAGAACAGTGTCTTATCGTGGAGAAGGTCAATCCATTTATAACGAGACAAAGGTAGAACGAATTCTCTATACACAGGGAAAGTGAAATGTGGGTGCTATTCACGATAATAGCTGTTCTCTTGATCAGTTGTATACAAGCACAAAATGAGTTACTACATAATGCACTATTTGAAAGTTCTTCTTTCACCGGAAATTGGATTTGTAGCGGATGTACCATGATAAGATACACTAGCGACACCTATCAAGGGAAGCAATCAGTGAAGGTTACAAATAGGTGAGTAGCACAAGGAACTGATCACAGAAATATTGGAAGATTTTCGTTGTTTTGACTTGATAGGCAATCTCTTCATTTACCAGGGCCCATACCTACTCAGGACCACATCAGACAGTTTCCATCTCGCCAGGACAGAATTATGTTCTCAAGACGTATTTCAAACTTCTTAATCTTCCGTCAGGAAGGATGTACACTAGTGCGTTTCTGCGAGTCAACCTACAAGTAAATGGTAAACCTACATGTACCTACCTACTAGCTTACTATATACCTGAAAATTCATATCCTCGTAACCAACAATAATGGAATACGGCTTGATTTATTGCAGTAGCTATTTGTAGGCAAAACAGTATATCTGAAGGTGGCTCAGCAGCCCATGCAACAACTTAAATACAGTTGGACAGAAATCAGTGGCGACTTTTTTGCACCAAATGGTATATATATAACTAGTTATTCAATTAGGCCTAACATAAGGAAGAATGTTCCCACTAAAACAATGCTAATCATTTCAAAGTGTTTTAACAGTTAATTGGGTATGTTTCAGGAACCACTTCCGGTACAATTTTCCTGGAGATCATGGCGACTGGCGTTAATTATCTAATGGATGCAGCGAGTCTCCAATTGCTACAGCGCGACCCGCAATGGCTCTCCAAAGCTCAAAATCGAATCAACACACTACGCAAAGCACCCGTCAGTGTCAGGCGAGTAGATTGTATCTGAAACCTAACACTGGGTAGCGGGGTTCAGATGTTCCTTAACATACCTAACACTGAGTAGCAGGTTTTAAATATTCTTTAGTCCCGTTGAGATCCGGGTTAGAATTGATCTCTGGAACCCCTTGCTTGTCGTAAGAGGCGACTAAATGGGGGCGGTCCTTCGGATGAGACTGTAAATACCGAGGTCCCGTGTCACAGCAGGTTTAGCTAAAGATCCCCCCCCCCCTGCTCAGACTGTAAGCGCTGATCATAACCCTTTACCGGCAATGGTGACATTTCCAAATGAGTGAAAAATTCTGGAGAGAGGCGTTAAACAATATGCAATAAATCAATCAAACGTTCCTTACCACACACAACACTAGAAAGCAATAAGCTGTTCATAGTTCCATCATACTTTTGCTGCATAGAAAACATTTTATTTTTCATCGACTACCTTTAGACTTACAACAAATAAAGAGTTCCTATCAAACAAGGGCTTTAGCGTTGATAACTATGATTTTAGTGTATTATTATTGAGTCGACTAGCCTAGCGAGTTACTCCTTGACATCGGGCCCGTCCTGTGGATCGTCTACACTCCCACCATCAAATTCAACTGAATATCGTTTGAATGGCAATGCATGTTAATTCATTTGTTAAATGAAAGCATTGCCGTGCACATAAAATTCTTAATGTTATGAATAGAAACATTGTTTGTGAAAGAATGTGAAAATATTTTAGAATCGGGCATTGATAAGCCGAATACCGTTGGGAAGGGGTACACTGTAAGACTGTGGATATGAAAGCAGACACTGAATGTCATTCATTGAGTTTAAGATTTGTTGATAATTTTATGTATGATAAATTTAAATGTTAACCAAATACAAAATATATAGTAATGGTGAACGACTTATGAAGTCTATCGAAATAATATTTTTAATCGCACATGAATATAAGAAGGGAAGGTTAGGAGAATAGGTACTTCCTATTACTTTTGCATTTAAAATGATATGGCTTTTCTTGAACTAATATTCTAACAGAATTATGACGAATATATATATATATATATATATATATAAAATGAACTAACGAGTTCTATATTTGCGTTGTGTAATCAAACAACGAACTAGTTAACATCAATTAATACAGACTCACGTGGTACATTTATGCGGGAACACTTCATATAAACAAAACAAAGGATGAGGTGATCAAGATATTTGACGACTTCAGGAAAATAATGTGTATTCATACTTGCTACAAATTGTGCCTGGGCTGTTATTTTTGTCTGTTTTGCAATAGGCTTTTGATATTTGACATGTACCGCTATGTGATCATCTAATGCAGATGTGTTGGGTACCATGGATGGTCATCTTTGACCTTGAACTTCATGTTACATGTAACACAAGTTTTGAAGCTTTTATGGGTAAATTCCTGAAGCCGATTTGCGTGTTCCTAGCTTGTGACCTTGAAATTTCACATATATCTAGTTAAGCATAATACTTAAATACATGTGCATTTTATTTTACCATACTCTATATATTCAGAATTAAAGATCATAAGATGGTGCTGAATATACCCTCCCATGTTGGATATTGTGACGAGTCGACTTTGAGGCCCTTGATACATGTAGTATGCATGTATAAGTTGATTTGTATGGGGACGAGAGTACCACCTTCCTCCCCATCCTAGGATGTTTAAGCCCTAAGCCGTTTATATAAAGTAGTAAAGACATATACATGTTTAGGTGTTGCGTCATCAGCCAAATTCAAGGATGAAACTATTTGCAATAATTGAAAAACAATATTATGGGTGTTTAAAGTAATTGTCTTGATGATAACCTATTGCGTAAAATCAGTCAGAATAACAATATTGTTTTTGTTTTTGTTGTTTTTTTAGATTGGCGACTGGGCAACACGTCCACAATGTATATATCGAGGTAAATGTTTTGTTATATATTAAAACAAGAGGTACTGTGAGTAATGCTCACTAAGAATACCCCCCCCCCCCCTAACCCCAATCTCCCAAAGGGTGTTGTTAATAGGTATAAATTACCTCTTTACCGAGTGTAAAAATATGGTATGCCTTTGTAGAAGAAAATGGAAGATATAGTCCGAACACAAATCCATGGCATAAACCTATAATTTTGACCTTGAAATCAAAGGTCAATGTACATGACACATAGTCTCATGGTGATACACCCATGTCTTATGGTATGACTGTCAAAACCCTATAATCAATTTTGACCTTCAGGTCAAAATTCAAGGTCATATAGAGGTAATAAAGGTACTCGACACGTCTCATGGTGATGTGTCAAATATGGTATGCCTATGTCAAAGAACAAAGAAGTCATGGCTCTGACACGAATTCATTGTAAAAACCTTTAATTTTGACCTAGAGGTCAAAGTCATATGGAGGTCATGAAGGTGCATGACACATCGTCTCATGGTGATACACTCATGTGTCAAATATGGTCCGGACACGAATCCATTGTAAAAAACCTTTAATTTTTACCTTGAGGTCAAGGTCATGAAGGTACTCGACACATCGTCTCTTGCTTATCCACCTGTGTGCCAAATATGCTATGCCTAAGTCAAAGAACATAAGGCCCGGACACGAATCTGCACAGACAGACAGAGAGATTCCTATATACCCACCAAAACTTCGTTCGGGGGATATAATAATTTTTGCTTTCAGTATGGGGAAAACTTTGGAGTTTAAAATTTGAGTCTTTTTCAAACCGGTTAATGTATTTAAATCATATATGCATTTCCATTTAGCTTATTCAGCAGAAAAGTGCATTTCCCTTCGGAACAGCCGTACATGCGGATCACCTCGGCAATTCCGCTTACCAACCATACACCGACTTTGTTCTCCAGAATTTTGAATGGGCCGTTATTGCAAATAAACTAAAATGGACTGGGATAGAACATCGGAAGGTACTGAAAAGTAAACACATACCTGTAAAGTTTGCATGGAAACAAAAAATTATTATCTGGATATCTAAGTTATAACTCTACATTACAAGGGACCTTTGTACTGTAGTATATAGGGACCTATATGCTGTAACATAAAAGTGCCTGTGGTTACATTTTCAGGGTCATACAAATTACACCCTTGCTCTGAATGCTGTACAACTTCTTCGATCCCATGGGTAAGTGGTTTTTTTACCACTAAAAATTCCAATCAGTAACGACCAACAAAGATACTTCTGAAACACTCGCAACGCCAGATTCCTAATATTGAAAAATGCAAAATTAAAATTTATTCGTCAACAGAATTCAGATTCGAGGTCACAACATGTTTTGGGGTGTGGACAAACACGTACCGTCTTGGGTAAAGGGATTGTCTACATCAGATTTGTACGCTGAAATGCAGGCCCACATACAGGATGTCATGTCCCACACCCAAGGAAAGTAAGACTTACTACACTAATGGAAGAACCACGTATCTGCGTTCCACATTTCTAATTGTAGTTCAACCATGGCAATCAAATTTTATAAATTATATAAAACAGACTCAATGAAACCCTTATATTTTAGACTTGTTCATTGGGATGTTAACAATGAGAATCTTCACGGTGATTACTATGAGCGTCATACGGGGGACCCCGACATCACCCACAAGATGTTTCAATGGATCCACTCCAAAGATCCCAGCATCAAACTATTCCTCAACGACTTTTCCATTCTCCCGAAGTCTGATATGACCACGGTCAGTTTGTTAGTTCCAATACATGCAACTTTAATGTGCCCCAAAAGAATGGGAGGAAATTGTTTAAATCTTCAAAAGCATTTTCTTTTTTCAGGCTATTAAAAATCAGGCGGTTAACTTCATTAAAAGTCACGTTCCTATAGGCGCCATTGGCATACAGAGTCACTTCTACACGACAGATATTGACATGGACGTTATAAAGGTATATAAGTACCCGTATATGTAGTCCACTACGAAATATCATAATTTTAATATTATATTCCTTTTTTCTATAGTAATTAAAAAAACAAAACTCGCGAAAATTGATATATTGGTTTGTATATCTCATGGATATTCAATTCAGAAGTGTCGAATTAAGTTAATCTTTATAATTGCGTGTACCGACTGTCTTGCACAGTACAGGCTTGATAAGGTGGCGGAAGCTGGACTGAAAATTTGGATCACAGAACTGACGATAGATGCTACGGACGAAAACAAAAAGGCGGCGGCCCTGGAAAACCTTATGAAAATGTTCTTCAGTCATCCTGCAGTTGAAGGTGTCATTATCTGGCATTTCTGGAACGGTTCCAACTGGCATGACAACGAGGCCCTTTTTCGCGGTCCAGGAATCACAGTAAAGATGCATTGGTTTACTCATAAACATAGCGCTCACTATATTATGTGCAAATTTATTAACCCTATTGTAGCCAAAGCAAAATTATAGTCGAAGTATCATGATATATATGTTATTTCCAGCCAAATGCCGCAGGTCAGAAATATTTAGATCTGGTTCGTGGAAGATGGCGGTCTCACATCAAGCGGAGAATTGATCCAGATCACGCGGTGAACGCCACGGTGTTTATGGGAGATTACGTCATGAATATACGGCGGAACGGCCATATAATTCACCATGAGAATTTCAGTTTGGATTCTTCTGGAAAAGATCTCACAGTTCATCTGACAGGTAAATCTCCATACCAAATTTCTGCAAATTTTGATTTATAAATATTTTCATTTTCTGTTTTCTTTTTTCAGGTGATCACCAACATGTTTCACAAATCGTGTTTGGTTAGGAACCCGATGCCTTATTGTCAACCGTAATGATGATAACTGAAAAAGAATTGCATAGTACCATCAATATACCGCAAAACAATCTGGATGGTATAATTGTGTCCATCTCAATATTTAAACAACAAATTTTCAATAAGAAGGATATATTTTTGTGGTCTTCTATAACTATTGGTGCTAAATCAAGGATGAGTCTCGTTGCGTTTAAACTATTCTTCTTTAAGAGAGATGGTTTCCGTTACATTTTACATACATGTACTATTGTTTTAAGGAAGATTATTTTCATTGATTCCTACCGTTATATTTTTGTTTAAAAAGATCTTTATAAATGTCTTAAGATAAAACGAGTCAATAAATTGTTACGGACTGGATTATATAATTAAAGTGCGAGATAAATTGTTACGGATTGGGCGGTTTGGACCAGACAATTTAGATATGGTTAACTTCCCATTTGAAATTTTTTTCACCCATGTGGAGACGTCAACATTGCCGGTGAAGGGCTGAAAATTTTAGGCCTATATCCGGTGCTTACGGCCTTTGACGTGCCACACCTGCTAGGACACGGGGCCTCGATTTTTGCGATCGTACTAGTCGTGTCACATTTTAAAATGTGTTATGTCGTAATAAAGACTGGATGTGATTTTCTTTAATTTTTGAAAATATCAGACAAAATGCACATCAGCAGGGTAAATAATACAACTATACATGTAGTAAATATACAGCTTGTAAGTTGAAGCAGCATTAATAAACTAGTGTACAGGCAAATGTATTCGTCGCGTAGTTCGCAACCGGAAGTTCCCAGGGTGGATTCTCTATCCCAACGCCGAGTTAAATCTAAGATGTAGTGACTGCACCTTGCCAAGCGTCGGTCATTGAAATTAGAAATCAAGGGTCCCTAGGGAATTCGGGTTAGAATAGGTCCTCAGTACCCTTTGCTAGTCGTATAAGGCGACTAAATGGTGCGGTCCTTCGGATGAGACCGCAAAAACCAAGGTCCCATGTCACAGCAGGTATGGCACGATAAAGATCCCTCCTTGCTCAAAGACCATAAGCGCCGAGCACTTTTGCAGCCCTTCTTCACGTCTCCATATGAGTAAAAAAAATTACGAGGGGCGAACGGATAAACAATTGGCACCCCCACTTGGCATTATAAGGTGTGTATGTACCAAGTTTGACCGTCCTAGCCCCAACAATTCGGTCTGTGTACTGCCTTCAAGGTTTTCATACTAATTGATACTGCGACTTTGAAAAATAATAGTATTTTCCTCTCGTCATTTGCAATATTCTGGAACTTATGGTTTGGTCTGCATCCTGCCTACAATGTTTCCCCATTAAGTGATACTGCGACCTTGACCTTGAAGAAACAATAGGCATCCGGTTCTCATCATGGTGATCAAATAAACCAAGTTGTAATATTCTTAAGCTTACGGCTCGGTTCGTATCTTGCCTACAAGGTTTTCCTTCTACGACATTGACCATGAAAAACAATAGGCATCTTCCTCTCATCATGGTTGATTGATTGTATATTGTTTAACGCCCCACACGAGAATTTTTCACTCATATGGAGACGTCTCATCATGTTGATCAAATGTACCAAGTTGTAAAATCCTTGGGTGCATTTTCAAAAGAACCTACGACCAACTTTACATATGGAATTATCCCGCTTATTGTAAGATAATTCACTCCAATGTATAATAGTGAAGAAATAGCGTTTTAATTCCTTCATTCAAACTAATAACTCTGTAACACAGTTTAAGACTAGCGACTTTGTCGTGAGATGCTTTGTAAAACGGGCCTCAGGAGCTTGCGGTTCGCTCTGTATCCTGCCTACAGGGTCCTGACAGACGGACGACCCATACCATCTTCGACGGAATAAAAAAAAATAAACAGGTCAATAATTCTGCTGCATTGGTTACATCGTCGCAAACCACGGGTTATTGTTTCATTCTATTTCACAAACGTTCGTGAAATAGAATGAAGTTTGCGACGATACATATTGGTTATGGTTCCATATCAATGTACGGAGTACCAAAGATCATGACGTCATCTTCTGTTGGTTGTACATATAGAGATGACGTCATCATTGCCGTTGCGAAATTTAGGCCTATAAGTTCGGCGCTTACGACCTTTGAGCAGGGAGAGATCTTTATCGTGCCACATCTACTGTGACACAGGCCTCCATTTTTCCGGTCTCATCCGAAGGAAATTGGCCAGTTGTATTCATTGCGTCAGCACCTCAATCGTGGTTAATGTTTTCCAGTAGAATTTGCTGTGGTACATGTAATAAACATTCAAATGAGCTTGAATTTCTTTACGTTTTAGCTTCATCGCTTTTTTTTTTTTTTTTTTTACGGAAATAACTTGCGCTAATATTGAGCCCAATCAAAGTGGGTTTTTTTCAAAGACAACTAACTAATGATACTTATGCCTCGTTCACACGGATGCGCATTAAATTTTACTTCGCATCAAATTTGATGCGAAGTAAAATAATGCGCATTAAATTAATTCGAATTAAATAGCGTTCACACGGCGATAATATTTAATGCGAAGTAAACTAATGCGCATTAAATTCGTATGCATCTCTGTTAAAGGGTGCGCGAAATAAATTAAAGAATAGACTATGTTATTGAAAATTATTTTTATAGATATTTTAATGAATATTGTGTAGATCTATACAGAATTCTTTGTTCAAAACGCTATATAGGCCTACATGTAGTATACT